>NC_051156.1:136582154-136789654 GCF_013339745.2 Dermacentor silvarum
ATTCTCGTGGCCTTCGTAGCGTGTATTTCTATGCGAAGAGGAGCAGCCAGCGCCACTTAAAAGGCGCCAACGTCTCCTTGAACATCGTATATATAAAAAAAAAGAAAGACGGAAAAGAAACACATACACAGGCCGCACACGCACGCACGCACGCGCACACGGTGTGATGGCTATAGCTGCAGCGTTTTGCGTCGTTATAATCGAATAAGTGAACTTGCTCCGCAGCCTTCCTTCGAACTTTTCAGCACCGCAGCACGTCCCTTCAAATTGGGCTTCACTGCACAGGTTTGGTGTAGAGTGGCGCTCGTACTATACGCCCACCTTCTCTCGGAGGCGCGAGAAAAAAAAAATGAGAAAAGAAAAGCGGAAGCGCGGCCGACAAAGGTTAGCGAAAGTCGTTAATTAGGCGTGCGCCCTGGCGTGTAACGAGTACGCGACGGCAGCCACAAGCTGGCCGGCGGCGTGGGCCCGGTCTCGGAACATTATAACACCACCGTCGTCGCCTTGTCCGAGTTTGCGTCGGTGGCTGCGTAACGCCAACGTCATTGTGGCGCAGTACGGTTGCGCTACAATGCGTTTTTCTCCGCATTTTCTTTTTTTTGCAATTATTAGATGATCTTGGTGAAGGTCGCGGGTCTGATGCCTTACGCTGAAACTGGCACATCTTGGTTGTGGTTGGGAGTAATGGCGCAACAAAAAATTAAAGTTCAAGAAACAAAGCATTGCACACATGGACAAGTGATCACGTGGTAAAAGATTGCGCTTCTTACGACAGATGAGACGCGCTTGGCTGCGCTCTTGGCTGCGCCCTTGGCTAACGGTTTTCTTTTTCTTCGGAGAACTAGGGAAGAAGCGGAGACGCTCGCCAACGTCACATGATAGAGCTGTGCACTTTGTTCGTGATTACAAGTATGTAGGAGGGAGAGACGCCAGAGGGAAGTATTTCGTTAGAAAATAAGCGGCTCCCTGTCTCCCTTGGGGGAGGGGGGCGGGGGAGCCGTGACGAAAAATATAGTGTACAGCCACTTTTCAGACTTCATCCGAACAATGAAGGCGCGTTATATAGCTGCTTAAGTTTAACATACGTAGTCTGTAAAAAACGAACGTCGAATGCTTTAGACGGAAAACGAATTACAAGTTAGCGCCGTTCAAATCACCTCGACCAGAGATCTCTAGCACCATCCGCAGGAAAAGCAAAGAGGCGCTTAAGGCCTGTTTGTGCAAAATGTCACGGTGACTGTACATGAGACTGACATGCACGGTGACGTACGTTTACAGGGTCGTCCACTCTCATGCATTAGTATTCAAGCGCTCCATGCTACGGTCATTGCACGATAACATTCAAACTAACATTTCTCATTTCATCTCTCTCTCTCTCCCGCTCTCTCTCTCTCTCTCGAAAAATGTACACGTCAAGAATAATCGGTGCTCAATAAAACTAATTTTTTTTTCTCCTCGCTTTCTTAGTTTCTCCACGTCCATTTTGTCGCATTTTGATTCGAAAGTTCCTCGCTATTCGCACACTCCTGAGGAGTGCAAAGACCTTGTCATCGCAGAGATGTTAACGGCCGTGCCTTTAATGCCGTGCGCACAAGTAGCAAAGCGAACAAGAATGATCCGCATGAACTGCGTAAAGTTCGCGACAAACACTGGTCATGGCTGTAACGAGCTTGATTCAGCTCGCCGTGATGGAGCAGCAACGGTGTCAGGTTAGCTAACTGTAATGAGGGAATACTTTCCGCGATTTCTTTTTTGTTTGTTTGTTTGTGTGTGTGTCGTAGAATTCGCGCTAGGTTAGCAAAGGCCGCGGATAATAAACGATGATGAATTCTATATGAAGTTTAATATAATCCCAGCCCCCCCCCCCCCCCTTTTTTTTTTCTGTTTCGTTTTCTACCTCGTCTCCACGTGAACGGTAGCTTCACGCTGAGCTAGGGAAAATAGAATAATAGCAAACCAGTGGCCAGCCCGATTAATATAAATAGACGCGTCCTTCAACAAACCGCAAGGAAAAAATTAACCTAGAGGTCGGTAAACTGCGATAGCTGGGACGTGTCTTGGAGGGACACAGTATCACGCGACAGCCGCCAGCGCTGACTCCTTACACTTAAAATTTCCCCGGAAATTTCCCGACCTTTTTTTTTTCTATCGTCCTTCTCCCTTTTATTTTTTCTTTCTCCGTCTTACTTCCACACTGTAACAACGCTGCCCGGTCAAAAAAAGTTTAACGGTAGCGGCCAGCGTAACGCCGCGCCCGCCAACGACGACCTTGCGTAACAACTTTCTAATCTCGCCTCTTCGCTCTGGCGCGCGTACCGGGAAGACATGTCTGAGAGGTGATGTGACTGGGCGACGCGGCATGTAGGTGGTCTCCGTTGCCCTGCCTGGCTTTATATAAAAAACTCAGCTACCGAGAAAGGAGTCAAAGCCTGCACGCACCGGCACAGCAGCGTGCTCCCTCCAGGGACTGGCTGGCATACCGTGTTTACTTGAGAGATGGTCTTTGCCTGAGCTCGTTGCACGCACATTAAAAAAAAGAAGAAAAAGAAAAGGTTTCCGGCCTGTTTACGTTGTTACCCCACTGGCACCGGCTGACGGCTTTTCCCGGTACAGGTTCTCACCTTAATAAGCAAGAGGTGACTGCTCTGGTGTATATACAACATGTGACATCCTTATTTGCACCTTTGCCAAGAGATGCACGCGAACGGTTTCTCTAACGCTGAATTTCTTCCCCTCGGCTAAATTAGGGAAAACTGCAGGCTTTAGTGTGCTGTGGCGTTCTGCTTTCGAGAACGAGGTCGCGGTGTCAAATCCCGGACTCGCTGGCCGCGTTCCGATGCGGACAGAACGCAACGGCGCTCGGACACTGATGGTTCTGTTTATACTTTCTGCAGCACTCTCAGATAGCCAAAATCAGTTCCGAGCTGTCACTTGTAGTATCCATCAGAGCCGACAGTGCAGTTTCGCTCTGTTTTGCCACTGGCCAAGGTGAGTTCTTGCGTGAAGCGGGCTACCACATCTGGCTACCCCTTATTTGGGTAGCCAGTCAAACTATGGATAACCTCACTGCACTTTAGAGCGCAGCTCGTAGGCGCCCGTTTCTGGGTTGAGCGTCGTCGTCGTCTTCTTCCACAGCTAGCTCCGATGCCGCTCATCATGGCATCAGCGTTCCCATAGTGCCTCTCCCTCTGCGAAGGCGCTGAAGGCACTGGTCCACTATACCAGTCGGTGCGTTGATTTCGGTTTCAAATCGGTCGCCTCAACATATCGCGAAATGAAAACTCGCATACAGCTGCGCGCAAATTTCGCATTAGGGAGTATCGTAATCGTCTGACATTTTTCTTTTTTAGATCTCTCTTTTTCGCTCTATCTAACGCTTCGGTCGTTAAACTAAAATATAATTAAATCTTCCGGATACTGACTCACTCGTTTCTTACTGGCTAATTTTTTTAGTCGTTTTTTTTTTCAATTTTGTACTATTTCGCGTCCACAGTCACTTCCGCACGCATGTATAGCTTCCTCTATCACTTCCGTTCACAACTTGTCGGCACGTACTCTCGTTCGCAGTAACGTTTGCGCAGTCTCATCTGCATGTTCACTCTCGCATCCGTTCACTCGCCAGTCACTCGTTTTCGCGCTCAGCTAGATTCAAGGAGATCCAAGAGAGCGCAGTCGTAAGGCGGTTACGTTGACCTCAGCGAATAGGTGAGAAATGCTGTGTCACGATGTAAAATGGACGAGTGTTGCGAATTCTGAAGTGGCAGCTATTTGACGTGAGTAATGAACACCGTCCCAGTGGCCTAAATTTGACCATACATTAGACTCTTCGGTGACAGTTTTGCGTGCCTGTCTCGTTCGATGTGCCCCACCGCCGGAGGAATTAATATATAACTTCTTGCCCGCATCCTTAAGTTCTACTGAGTGATGACTGAGTTGCTCTAGGAACGGGCCTTGGTATCCCTTTGACGTCAAATTGCTTCTACCGTCTGAATTTTGATCACACATTGATAAGCAGGGCACCTATTGTCTTCGTCGGACACAGGTCGCCGAAGCTCTTAAGTTAAATTGTGCCAGGTTTTGTTGTGATTGCAACTGCTTAAACTCTGACCATGCTGCTACCGTCTGACCGTCGTGGATAGCCTGAGCTACCTAAGTTTAAGAACCCCTGGGAAATTCTTACGGCGTTTTTCCCGATACCATTTGCGTGCACTCGAAGACCTCAAGGTTCCTCCTTGTTGTTTACGACACTTGTTGTGCTTTCTCAATGGCCACGTCATTCAAGCGTGTCTTTTTTCTTTTCCTTTTTTTTTCTGAGAGCTTGTGGCCTTCGAAGTCGCTAGACTGAGCTACAGAATGCAGATTGTAATGAAACGAAGAAAATCAAGTCCCAAGAGAAATGCTAGAAGTTTGAAAGAAAGAAAGAAAGAAAGAAAGAAAGAAAGAACGATGAGGTTCCTCTATGCGGAGGTGAATGCACACGAGAGCGTGGACTTATCGCCTCTAATGTTTTGTTGCCTTCACGAAAGTGGCTTAAGTTTTAATATGTGATTTTCATCTTCAATTCACGCAGCGCTTTTATTGTAGTCATGCTCACACAGATTTTCCTGTGCGCCGGATCAAAATTTCAACCGATGCCGTAAACACTACCAGGAAACTAAAAAATGGAGCGTTGTGCGTCTTCCGATGTTCGCTCTGAGATATCGCATTGTGCGTCTTTTTCTTGCATCTAAATGTGGATAGATGCTCAATATGCATATTAAGGAGATGTATGATTGTGTAAGAGATAGCTTTTACATCTGCCACCATAACGCCATGGTGACGGTGGTATTTTGCCGTGGTGTATGAACGGACGTGTAAATGCGGGAGCAAAATTGAGCCAGATACCTTTGTGAAAAGCATGTCGATGCTATTGATTGATTTGGCTTAGCGTGTCAACAGAGGTAAAGGAAAGACAGGGAGGTTAACCAGAACGTTGGCTACCATGTACTGCGGAAGATAACAGGGGATACCGAAAGGTGAGAGGAAAGAAAGAATGGACAGCATAATACTGTCCATGTAAGCACTGTTCACACAATATGTCAAGACACCACATAGTTAGACACGCACAGTGTCAATCTCGCACAGACAGACGTACAGCGTCACACAGTGTACTATCTCAACCAGTGACAATTTGTAACGCAGACCGGTCGCCTTTAGGCAGTGAGATCTATTAGAGTCGCCGTACACTGGAGGGTTCCGGATAAATTTACCCACCTCTGTTTCTATACCAAGCACCCAGAGCTCGATACATGAGCGTTCCTGCATTGTGACGTCATCGGAATGCCGAAAATGAAACCTGCAAGCGCGTGCTCAAGAACAACAACACCGTATTCACTGGACGACCGCGGTGGGTGCATATCGGTGTGACAACAGCAAGATACAGCGGAAGGTCGCGATCGTCTATTACAGCTACTGAACAAGGCGTTCAGCGGGATCTCTTTAGCCATAGTCGACGACTCCCGGCCGAACTCTCGTCCGCACTGTTTAGTGACTCGCCGTTTTCGCAATTACCGATCAATCAAACAGGACCGACGGCGCGCAAACACAACACGCCGCTCCTTCGCGAAGATGAGTAGGGGGTAGCGAGGAGAAGAAATGTCTTTATTTTTTTTTTCGCGCCTGTTAAGGAGCGTACGCTGTAAAGATGCAATCTTCCGGTGCCGAACGACCGTTATACGCCGCCGTACGTGGGTAAACAATCAGTGTCTCGCTGTATGCCTTCCAAGAAAACTCTCTCCCTCTCTCGCCATCCACGGGCCAGCTAGCAGTCTCAAAGGATCGGTGTTGGAATAACGTTTCGTGCCAAGACGGTGTCCACAAGCTCGGTCATTTGGCCAGTCTTTTCCCATCCTCTTGTTCGTTTTTTTTTTTTTTTCGTTTTTGTTTTCGTTCTTGTTTTCGTTCTTACAAATACAAGCTTATGTGAAGGCGCTCACCGTATGGGAGGGCGCGCGGGACTTAGAGCGGCCGATGACACTGGGCTTTCGGGAAAGCACGCTGACGTCAGCAGCTCCATGGACTGACGTAGACGCCAGCCCGTTCAGAAAGGAAAGAATGATGCTCGCTATAGGCGCGCGCGCGCTCGCTCGCAAATGTGCCGCGTAAAACAAATGAGTAAATAAAAGCAAGAGAGAAAGCGTCCGGCCTGGGCCCATTAAACGCAAAGCAGCTGGGGTATTGAGAAAGTCGTGCTGCAAGCTTTGATATATCACCGCCAACGCTCGCGCGCCAAGTTTTCCGCGCTTACACTGGGAGGTGGCGCTGGTGGGCGTAGCGCTGGAAAGCGAATGGAATTGAAGGAACAAAAATGCGAAGCATGTGTCTGAGAGTCGGCCACTTGCGTCTCCAGATGGGAGAATGGAGTTCGGGCGTCCGGACAGTGGGAGTCGTTGTTCCATCTTAGGGAGCTAAGATTAGGGAGCTCATCAGGGATTTACTTGAAGACGCTGACTTTACGTGGGTGGTTGCTTGGCTCTTGGCGTGCTTTAGCGGCACGGAAACCCAGGTTTTCCTGATGTTTTCTGGGAAACGAGAGAGAAAGAGAGAGAGGGAGAGAGAGCAGCTTCGTACTTCAATATACAACTAATCAACAGGTGTTCATTTAAGTTAGAACTAACTATCACATAGCGTCTAACGCTTAAGTGTTTCTAGGAAGAAGAAAAATAGGTGAAGTGAAGCAAAATCGCGCTAGGTTGCCTGCCCTGCGCTTAGTTAGGGACACCACAAGCCATCGCAGCGGAGGGCGACTGTTGCAGTTTTTAAGGGCAACAAGCGGCTGTAACCTGAACTGATGTTTACAGTGCTGCGAGTGCTACTGTGATGAGCGGTGACAGTGGCCGACTGTGATTGTGCATCTGTGCTCCCTTTCTTTCTGTATCTCTACTTTCCTGTCACTTTACCTCCCCCCTCCCCTCTCTCCCCAGCGCAGGGTAGCAAACCGGATCTCTCTCCCTGGTTAACCTCCCTGCCTTTCCACTTTCTTCTATCTCTCTAGGGAAGGGGGAAAGAAAGGTAAGAAGTGTGCGCTGTAGTAACCGAAGCTCTCCTGTCTCCAAATTTGAGACCTTCCAATTGTGGGAAGTTTCCTAAATCTAATCATGTTCGAACATCTCGTTCAAACAGGGCACAGCCTTTGTCGAGCGTTTGAATCCGCACCACGAGTGGTAGTTATATGCCCAGTGCCCCAATTCCATCTTCCGCGAACTCACGTAGCACTGACGTTGGCGCTACAAACTACTTCAGATGAGTGAAGAACACCGGTCCTTTCATTCTCTGGAGTTTAAAGAATAAAACTTGTTACTGAAAAAAATTTCACATTTACAAATGGTGATTCCTTGATACGCATGACCTCGTACCAGTCTTCTGTTATTTGAACTGTCCGTTCCTCGTGGTTTCATAGATTAATATTTTAATTCTTTGATTCCCCATGTGCGTGATGACTCGAACCACTTGGTCACCTCCATAATCTCCATTACATTTCCGAATGTACTTAAAATTCTTCTGAAAACGATGTTGCATTTTTTTACACCACACTCTCTTCTGCAACGCCCTACGTGTCCTCATATTAATTATATATTTGAATAAGTTTATAAATAACATTTGAAAGGTATGGAGACAAAACGGATACTCTGTGCGCGCAAAGCGATAGTAAGGGTTTTGCAGATGACATTGTGAGTCGGTTGTATTCCGGTAAACATTCATTTGGACACGCGACGGTGTACCCATTTACATCAAATTTGCTTAAAAAGTACGCATAACCTTATATGCAAACACCCGGACTCGGAAGTTGTACGCGCATAAACAGACAACAGCGCCTGGGGCGTACACAACTCGCTTGTTACCTGTACATATGCAACGGGCTATCAGGTGCATGTGAGCCGGGGAATAGTTACAGAGGGCGTGAGCGTTACATTATGCGTCTACTACGCCTTAAATCGTTGTTTGGGCGACATTCGACACGCATTGGATTGTACGGTGCCAAAACGGACGTCGCATACTCGAGGGCGAATTTGTATTGGATCTTTACAGCGCATCCGTCACTTGTCACGCTTGCCAATGCTCGTTCTTTTATCGCGAGGAGAGCGTATATATAGCGCACGCAACGAATGGAAACCGGTCACACCCTATATTGATCGAGTGACCTACTAAAGTTTTGGTCGCCCACGGGGATCGGTCACTTGCAGCACATTGAACGCATCCAGAGAACTTGCCTCTCTCAAAGCACACCACGTGACACCGCGCCGCGGTATAGCCCAGTCGCTATGGCGCTGGGCTGCTGAGCTAGAGGTCATAGGTTCGACGCTGGCCGCGGCGGCCGCGTTCTTATTGGGGCGGCAGGCAAAAAAAAAAAACAACAAAAAAAAAAAAAAAAACGCTCGAGTACCGTGCATTGGGTGCACGATGCAGAACCCCTAGGTGGTCAAATAAATTAACCCGGAGCCGCCGACTCCGGCGTGTCTCATAATCAGGCGTGGTTTTGGCGTGTAAAACTCGAAAATTAAATTTAATTTCTTAACCACCTGACAGCCCGTTGTCAGAAGCGACGGCTGTGATACAGAGCCGTTTGTGAAATGAATTTGACCCCTATTTTTCTTTCTTCGTATTGGCATGTGCACCAGGCTATGCATCACGGTACATTATAGGGGCCTAAATAAGCGCGCTGCAAATAGTACGCTCCGCCATTTGCATTTTGCTTCGGTCTCCCATAATGATAACGCAGAGCTATTACGACGTCTTTCGTATAGCACTTGTGTTGCGTTGTAACATCAATCAATCAATCAATCAATCAATCAATCAATCAATCAATCAGCCAATCAATCAAATAGTCAATCAATCACTTTAATCAATCAATCAATAATGTGGGAGGAAAAAATAAAGCACTTTCAACAAAGCGTACACTGCCGTGATACTGGCTCCATCACTACAATTATTGGATGGAAAATGTACATTGCCATCGCCAACATCGCTTATGACGCGGCTTATTAGGCGAACAGGATCACTCCGGAATTCTCGAAAATTTCCCCAGGGAAGCTATCAAATCTCTCGCAAGCGTTCTTACGACCAGATTTTAGGAGAATTCCGAGCGCTGCTCGTTGCCCACTAAAACGCGCCGGTGAGTATAACCCGTAACGTGTAACTTCCTGTCTTGGCGCATCTGCTTGCTTTGTACGGGAATACGTGCACAAAACAAAGTATATATCTCAAACGTCAACCTAATACGGACAAGCGCGTTCGGCTATTCGCGCGTCACTCAAAACACAAGCTTCGTGACGAGTCACCAGAGAGCGAGACCGAAAACTATGGACGCCGCACGAAGGAAGTAAAGTTCGGTCGACATCCGTGAACGAAGTTGTCGAGGAAGCGAAACCATCTTCTCAGAGAACTCTGGCGACGTTAAACAAAGCGGCTGGCGCGCGCAAACTCGTAGGGAGTGCAGCTGTACTTCGCTTAACGCTCACAGCGCGTACCGTGACGCCCCCGCATCCCCCAAACGCCCACTCGGCTTTCCTTCGCCGCAGCATCCAGCGTTTGTGTTCGTTTTCGTCCGTTAATGACGTCAGTCGTGAAAACGTGTCTCACGCGTCAGCTCTGCGCCGCCTCGTCAGTTGAGGCCTTTTCGATTGAATTAGTTCGACATGGCAGCAGCCGCGTGCCAGAACTTTGGTCGCGCTCGGACGCGCCTTTCGCGCCAATACCCCCCTTTTGACTCCCCCTCCCTCCCCCACCAGCCCTTTTCTCCTCGCACAGCTCAGGTCAGCAACGTTCCCTTCTTCTTGCGTTCATTAACGCCGAAGGAGCAACGCTCTCGTGTCCGGAAGGAAGGGAGATCGTTCAGGGTGTCGCGTTGCGGGGTCTGTTTTAGGCACGTGCTTCAGTTCTAAGCTCTAAAGGTCCTGCGTGCATGCCCCCTCCCCCCCCCCCCCCCTCCTTTTCTTCGTCTCGTTGTCATTGTGTGGGAGTATACTTGCTCTTGTCTTTGTTTTCCTCCAAATCCTTCCGGTACGTTGCTAACAGTGGGGAACTATCGCCAGTCTTTCGCCGTTCGTGAGCAGCCCGCGTCCCTTCGGCAGCCGAAAGGTCACCAAAGCTGACCGTGCTATAGCAAGCTGGTTCGGTCGTTATTTCCCCTTTTCTGTTATCTCTCGTCCGAGTACGAAATCACAGCCGGCGCCTCCGTGCCCAACGTCGTAAACAGTGCGCGAAGGGTCACGCCCACGGCACGCTGCTTTGGGGCAGCATGCTCACGCGTCGGGCACAAACCAAGATCGTCCACGAACCCGAGAAAGCCTTTTGGTTGAGTGTCCGGTGGGAAACTTGTCAAATTCTTTGTCAGGTTGAGTCGTGTCAGAAAACAGGCATGGCGGAAGTGGCGGGGAGATCAGTCCTTGGCAGAGTATATTTGCGAGCCATTGAATAACGAAATAAGAGCGCACACTCAGAAAAATGGAACTGAGGCAAGGACATCGCAGTGCCCTGCGTACGCGATGTTTTTCGCTTCGAGCCATTGGCATCGACGAACCTCTTCCTGGAGGTCGTGTCTTGGGGTGACCACGGAGCCTTCTCTTTCTGCGCCATGCCTTGTCTGTCGGCGTTGACGTGCCGTCAGGCCATTTTACTCATTCTTAACTTCCCTCTCGCCGTATGGCAGTAAAAAAAAGAAAAAAATACCAGCGCTATTGGGAATTGAGCTATCAAAGTAAAAAACATGCTTGTGCCCTTAAGGGTGCTGGTTTGTTCAATGATTAACCCCCTGACCTATACGGCTGTAAAAAAAAAATTGCCGTATACGACAGCGAGATCGAACTACGCCTACGACGAGGGACGCTTAAGTCAGCACCTGGTGCGCGCACCAAAATGTCTGACACGAGAGTTTGGCAGCTAAAGCTATTCAAGCTTTATTTCAAGCAGTTGTGGCGTCATCTGTGACTGCTATCGTCATGCGTATGCTTACCACAAATGTTGTCAAAAAAAGAAAACTTCGAAAACACCCGTGTACTTAGATTTAGGTGCACGTTAAAGAACCCCAGGTGGTCCAAATTTCCGGAGTCCCCCACTACGGCGTGCCTCATAATCAGATCGTGGTTTTGGCACGTAAAACCCCATAATTTAATTTTTTAAAGAAAACTTACTGGTAGTGGGATCGATACCCAGCACCTCCACCAAATGTCAAGGTGTTTATTGACAGGATTGAGAGGTCGAACTCGGTGCGGCAGTTAACCCTGCGAGCAGTCATGACCAGCCGTGCGTAAAAGCAGCTGGTGATGCGCCTGACTGACCGGCACTTCTTCTTCGTTACAACTTAATTTCTCCCCATCAACGATTCGATCATATCCCTTAAAGGTAAGGGACCAACTGATACACCCAAGTGTGCAAAAATTTTACTGTGCACGGTTACTCGGGATGTGCAGATTCGAACGTGAAATATAAACATGTGCCATATATATGTACCATATTTTTGTTGTCCTTTTCTTCGTCTTTGTGATCTGTGCCGTTGCCTTGGCACACCACGAATCACTACCAACTTGCCTTGCTTTCTGTCGTTCAAGTGTACCATATGCATGGCGTTACTGTTGGACAGTTAGCCTCGCGACATATTTGTCCAGCAGTGATGTGATCTTTTAGTTAGTGGACTGTCCATTTCGGCCGCTACTGATTGGCTGGAACTGCACGAGTGAGGAGGAGTCAGGTGCCCCCAGCCAATCTCCTTCTCGCACGTGCAGCTGCAGCCAATCAGTGACAGCCGAAATGGACAGTCCACTAGATGTACTCTTACAGATTACCCCCGCTGTTAAATGCAAATTATGGTGTTCAGCGGTCATATGTCAACTGGGCGTTGAACTGTCAACTCTCAACAGGGGGTACCTTCAACTACATCCGACTTCACGACACTATTGCTGGCTCGCCCGAAGAATTATTCAATGTCAGTTATGTCACGATAAAAGGAAGTCAGCGAGTTCGTAATCACACTCATCTGAGCGGCGAAACTTTCCTTGGTTCTTTATTGCACGGGGAAATTCTGCAAGAAAAACAAGAAACCCTCGGCAGTCCTCACTCAGATGCGCGGCTCGTCTTTCGATCGGAATAATATAATAATCGATATGACACACACAACGACGTCCTCAATGATCGCCGTACAATCCCCACATTAGAGGCCTCATGAGGTCGACGATGGGGAGTGGACGTGAAGCCGCCGGCGACTAATAGAGGAGGAAGGACTTGCCATTATTCGAGTACTATAGATATTGTTTCGGGCCGAATTCCGATGCAGGCGGCATTCAATATTTTTTTAAGGTGTTCGTAATCTGGAGCCCCGCGTTATGTGGCGTCTCTCATGTGTCGCCCGTGGGATGTTTAGGTACGCCAGTCCCGATAATCAATCTGTTTTCTTTCCGAAAAGAACAGCTGTCGAGAAAACTGAAATGAACAGGCAAAAAAAAAAAAAAAAAAAAAAACTTCGGTTGATTATCATGGCTTTTATCAACGGCCCAAAATACAACTGAAATCTGCGTCGTCAGCGACAATCCTTTGATCAGAGTCGTGCAAGGAAGCTGATTGCTAAGCAGACATAATCCAAACAGTGAAACCTGACACAAATTGGTATTCTAAAATGGCGACGAGTTCTACATAGGTACGAGAATTTGCGACAGATTCAGACGCTGGTTGCGGTCGCGCGACTTCGAGGAGCTCCGTAGATACGAATACAGATACAGGGTGCTTCACTTAAGTTGGGCCAAACTTTAAAAATATGCAAATGCTACGTAGCTGAACAGAACCGAGCTATTACTGTTTTCTGTCGCTTGGTGATACTCAGATTGTTTTTTGCATTCCGCCTAATTAGATAATTAGTTTTAATTAATCAGCTTCTCAATTATTATTGTTGGATGAAAAGTGCCAATGACAAAATTGTAGAGCTACATGACAAACTCCCGATACAGCTCTTCTGTTGGTCAATACGTGCTACATAGAAGTGTTTTTCCGAGCGTGAAAGATGCCCGCGAATACACGCAAGGTGTCTCGAGCGGCCAGTCGCGCGGCAATTTAGCGTGCATTCGCGGGCTTCTTTGACGCTCGGAAAAACACTTTTATGTAGCACGTATTGAGAAACCGAAGAGCTGGATCGGGAGTTTGTCATGTAGCTCTACAACTTTCTCATTGGTACTTTTCATCCAACAATAATAATTGAGAAGCTGATTAATTAAAACTAATTATCTAATTAGGCGGAATGCAAAAAACAATCTGAGTATCTCCAAGCGACGGAAAACAGTAATCCCTTGGTTCTGTTCAGCTACGTAGCATTTGCATATTTTTAAAGTTTGGCCCAAGCGAAACACCCTGCATGTGAAAGGAAAGCAACAGCGGAGTGAGCAGTCTCAGCAGGGCGGACGAGCACGCAAACATTGGCGGCGTTCCCCTGAGCCTCTCGAGAAGACTTGATAAAGACGAAGGCAAAATGGGTGTACTACGCAAAGAGACGGAAGCAATCGCGGTATGGAAGCGGGTATCCGGAGCGCACCCTCTATCCCCCCCCCCCCCCCCCCTCCTTCTTCACGTCCCCGCCTAACCTCCATTCGTGTCAAGCAGCGCCCTCTATCCTTTCGTTCCGTAAGCTTTCTAGCGGCGCTCGCCAGCAGCGCCGGCGTCCCGTGCGCGTATCCAGCGTGCGTCGTCTTCGTTTTCCCACATCGAGAGAGTCCGCCGAGTGGCTGACTGGGTTCGCTCGCATTGCCGGCGCACTGTGGTGGCAACTTCGCGCGCTCGCCCCGGGTCTGTCTCCAACGTGGGCCGCGTTGCTCAAAGTGGTCGACTCCTTTTGTCGTCGTCGTGTGACATGCGCGAAAAGAAAAACAGTGAAAGAAATAGCGGCGTCGAGCCCTAGCGGGCGGCGTCGCTTCGTCTGCGTTGCCAAGACCCGACGCGTCGTCTGCTCCGAGGGGTGACCGCAGCTGCATTCGTCGTCTGCTCGCCCCGTTGACGCTCTCTGCCAAGAAAGACTTCGCGTCATTTCGGTGTCTGCGGCGACCAAGCGGTTACGCGTTTTCGGCTGAGAATTGCCGCCGTTTTGTTGGTGGTGACGCGGTGTCCCGGCCCTTGCCGTGGTTTCCGAACACCCGGCGTTTGTCATCCCAGTTCAAAAACTGGCCTTGCGGTTAAATTCTTCGCGCACCGGCGGCCGTCCTTCGTGGTGTGACCGCGCCTCATCTCACGTGGAGGGAAACGTTCAAGAAGTCATTTTTCCCCGTTGTGTAGTGGCGTAGGTCGTGGTCGTCTTTGTTATACTGCAGCGCGGAAATCCGGTGTGTGATGACGACGGTGTTCGGCACCCGTGTGACAGTGTGGTTGATGCGGCCAGCGAGTTAGCGTTTGTACGAGTCCAACCGTGAACTGGGACCTCTACACGGACGTGAAGACTCTCAGGAAGTCGTCGTCCTGCCAACTCTCTTCGGCCTGGTTTTGCGCCGGGGCAAGTGCTGCCTATGTGATGATGACTGTACTTCTTACTCCAGTGGCAACGGTGTGTTAGGTGCTTCGAGAGAAAGTCAACGTCGCTGGATTAAGAGAGGGAAGAAAATAAGAACGTTCCCGAAGAAGGGGGAAAGAAGGCCAGCAAAACGAGCGGAAACACGGGTCAATCGCGGCGTGTCGTTGGCGGTCTGGCACGCCGGTCGAGATGAGACCCCGGCCGTGCCACCGTTCCCTGAGACCCGAAGGCCCGGGACGGGGTCTTGGGCAGCCACGGGCCGAGAGACATGCGTTTGCGTCGCGCCACTGAGAAGGCCGTCGCGGCCGGAGTCAGAATGTTGAAGCGGGTCCACTCGCACATGAAGGCGCGGAAGCCGGCCTTCCTCGAAGTGGGCGGCCTGTCGCAGGTAAGAGGCAGTCGATCGCCTGTGCATATATCTGGAGCTTGACTCGGTGTTTTTGTATGTACGTGTGAACGTGAGCTTTAACAGGGAGAGTTTCCTACAAACATTACTGGATAATATTCTGGCGCAAGTTACTACGGGAGCTGCATGTATACGGCAATTCAGCCTCCACGGGAGTGTTGGATAGTGTGTGGATTTGCCTAAACTTCGTCCCGCTGACTTCAAACGGATTTGTGACTTTGCGAATTGGCCATGCTGAACAAAATACTGCGCTATAAATGCAATAGGTTGAAACGATTATACATATTTTCGAATACGTATTGCTTTACTGTGTTTATATAACTATGATCGCTTGGAAATTTAGAAAGGTGAAGTGTAATAAATAGCGCCGCAAGCACGTCTCGATCCTGAAGCACGCGAAGATTAGTCAAATCCACGTTCTACGTCTCGTTCCCGTGGTAGCTGAAACGTCGCAGCGCCCGAGTTTTTACTCGTATATATTCTTTCTTTGAGAAACTGTATGCTTTACGCGAGGACCACAGTTTGTAGGGCGAAAGCTGCTATATCAAAATACCACTGTAAGACGACTCGCGTGAAACCTATTTCCAGTTTTACACGTTGTGCGATAATCGTGTTCTTATGATGGCCGGGATGCTTGCGTGGTGTCTCTCCTTAATCAGCAATCACGAGAAACAAATTTAGGCATTAATACAGCTTCGTTAGCTCTCCGCGACTGGATGACGCGCGCATGCGCATGGCGACACGGAACCGAAAATATGTCGGAGAAAGAGTGTCCCGCGGGTCTCCCTTTAGCGTTGGCAAACTCCAAAAGTGCGTCGCAATCCAAGCGTGAACGGCTTCGGCGGCGTTTTCGTTACGCTAACGTGGAATCAAACTACTATTCGGAAAAATCGACGTCGTCCCAAGTATGGGACTTACAGTGTGGCACCCCGTATGCCCGCAGTCATTGCCTGATAACAAACTATACCGTTCGTACCGGTAACTGCGAAAGATAATCGACCAACGGGGATATCTGTGTTTCCTGCGCAAGGAAACAGGCATGAGCTCGAACGCTTGTCGAGAAGCTTTTTTTATTAAAGCCGCGACCAAATGGGGCAACGCATTTTCGGCGTAATTTCGGCGTATTGCCGGCTTTGCATCGCTGTGCGTCGACGCGCGCACAACGTGACAGCCGCGCTGTAAACCTGTCAGAAGTGCGTTTTACGCAATCAAGGAAATAAAAGAAAGGATATTTCGTGGTGTCCGCATAGTCCGTTAAAACATATTGCTTATTCCACGACGTATAATGGAAGTACCTGTATGCCAAACGACGCAGCGGTGAAAAGAAGTCGAAATTATGAACATTCCATCTGGCTTCAGTCATTTTTGGTCGGCGTGTGTTATATGCGCGATAATGTCTTTCGAAGACCACGGGCGATCCTTCAAGAGGTGGTGTTTCACTGCTTCTTCACAGAAGGTTCGACTAAGCATTGAAGACTGGTGAACTGCGATAATGTTTGGCCGATTGATTGATTGATTGTGTTATTCGAAACATTGGCGAAGAACAGGTCTCCGGCCTCTCGACAACGTCAAATAGTCACATAAAAAATGAAGTGGGGTAAAAGGAACGTCTGTGGCAATTATGCAGTTCCATACCACACGCGTTTAGTCATTTGCATAAAACAATAAGAACCACTGGTGAAAAAAAATCAAGAAAAAAATTCCACTTCAGCAGAGCTTATTTTTTATTTGGCTGCAGTTATTAAACAGCGAGCAGTGTTCTTTTTCTTATTTTTTTACTTTCAGCAAGGAACGGGAATAAGAAAGGCTGAAAGGAGTTAATTAGTTAATTAGTGGAATTTCGATTGGCATGGATAACATAGCGCCAACAGACAAGACAGCGGAATAGATCAACAGGAGCGCTAGCTTGCAACGAAATATACTATGAGAAACCTGTTGCAAAACAGTCACGCGTGTGAACTATCGGGATAAAAGTTTACGGATCTACGAAAAAGAATAATTCCCACATAACCCGGACACATATCTATATCCTCTAATTCCGAGTTACAGTCCCCAGACAAGTTTGTGAGCTTCACAATGATTTATTCATTCAGTCTTCAGAAGTGACTTTCCACTGGTCGCAAGTTAATGTTTCGTTCACTTTAATTTTCCTTTACCTTATCATTTCTACACTTTCATTAAGAACAACAAATAATTTCCCCTATGTTTCCCTTGGCCTCATTATCTGTTGGCTTCATGTGGTTGTGATTAATAGAAATAGGGCTCCTCGTTTCCCCTTCCTCTCGTTAATTGCTCTAAGCGAGTAGAAATTCAGATTTTTTTTTTTTTTGTAGAAGCCATGCCTAGAAAATTTATGACGTCGACTGTATATCGAGGTTTTCCTCTAATTTTCTTCTCTATTCTTTTTTGGTTAGTATCTTTTAAAATGAGCACTGCTGCTCAGATGTAAGATACCTACTCTCAGTAACACGCTCTGGTTATGATTATGATTATAAGCACGATCATATTATGAGACACACCCTATATGTGGGACTCCGGATTAATTTCGCCCTCCTGGGGCTCTCTAGCGTGCCTGCCAGCCAAGCAATTTGCTAAACAACGTCCTTATAAAATTACATGTTAGTGAGCATTATACAAGCACCTGCACAATTGTCTCAGTTTCGAGCCAGTGTATTTTGTTTCACTTTTTCAGATTATGCTTTTCCTGTATTCTTTTCTTCTTCTAGTAGCGCTCATGCACTTCCTGTACACCCATCCCCAATGTATCATAACTAACACGGCACTGTATCAAATGAATAGATTAAATAAACCAACCTTCACTTCTGTACACTTGTATACATTTCGGCAGATAGGATATATGCTTCGCAGATCGTCGATTCTTTAGATTGCGTACTCTTGTTGTTCTTGCGTCATTATACAAGCGCGATTTTGTGTCTTCGTCCTTCTCTGCGCTATCGCGACACTCTGCGGGGACCACCGTCATGGCTAGTTTTATCTTCTCTTGTTTTCTCTCTTTTCTTTTTCTTTTTGAATGCTACTGCGTGGGGTCTTTCCCTCAGCTGGATAATCGGCAACCTTCAGCGACCTTCACATCTTAGTCAAATGTCGGATCTGTTCCGTCGTGTATAACGCATAAAGGTGCGTTTTTGCACCTGTCTCGACTTTTCGTCTTGTTTCGCGCTGCATCAAACATGCTTCACATACTAAGCACTCACTTGTGCATTCCTTAGAGTCCCAGGACTACAGGTGCCAAACTATTTTTTTGCAGTGTTGAGAGAGGAGCATAAATGAACGCACGCAGGTTAGCCAACTTGATACTTTGTAGCGCAAAACTCGAAATAAAAGACAACAGTGAAAGACGAGAGGAAAGGAAAGACTCGTCTTTCACTGTTGTCTTTTATTTAGAGTATTGCGCTACTAAGTATCATGTTCAGTAAACACCAACTCGCCCAAGAAGAAGTTATTCTGCAGGTCAGCCAGCACTTAGCCCGGTTGGCTACCCTAGTCTAGGGAAAGGGGAGAAAAAGATTAAGGAGAGGAGAAAAAGTCTAGTGTGGATGTAAGCCAGCGTAGCGTATGTTCTGTGTTCTTTATCTCAGACGATCGCTAAGTTCGGTAGCCTTCGGCAATCGCAACAGTGCTTTCGTGTCCTTCTGCCTCGGTGATAGAAGGACATCGAAAGAGCTCTTCCGTCTAGCTGGTTGAGAGGAGTGCGGAGGGCGAGCCGTTCATTTTCGAAGGACGGGCATGTATAGAAAGGTGTTCCACAGTGTCTTCGAGACCACAGGCATCGCATTCTGATCAAGACGGAGTATTTTTAGTTGAGCTATATGAAAAGGTTGCGAGCTGCGTAACCAGTTGGAGCCTCTGTATTATGCTGTACATATGCGATTGTCGAAAAAAAGAAGGATGAAAAACTGAAGAAGCGCGTCACGTGTATAAATTGCTGACGTAGTAAGCGAACAACGCCTACCGCATTTTCTCAAGAATATGACAACATTTTAGGCATGCACGGAAACTTGAAACATTGGTCAAGCAAATGTTCAGAGAGATGTCTTTAGTGAAAGCTGGAGGTGGAACAGGTGTTCGGGCGAGCAAATTCAGTAATTAAGAAAAGCAGTAGAGCGCGCAATCTAGGTCTCAATCAGAAATATAGCGAAGCGCTTGCAAGCTTGCTCAATTGGGACTCATGGACCACATTTCCGCTCTTTATTGAACATCGTGTTGAAAGCTTTTGATGCCAAGGGGCGAACTAACGTTTGCAAAAACAAGAAGTATACAAAAATTACGAACAAATGCAAGTTATACATATACCTATATACTGGCGAATACATATAAATGAATAAGCGAACGCGACAAAAAAAACGTGAATATAAAAATAGAAAACTAAAATACACACATAAGAGCATTCAGCTATATAGGAAGGAAGTAACGGTGTAAAGCTTCCTTCCCCGTGCTGCTTTTCGTTGTAAGCATTCATCTCTCACTTATCCTTTGAATACATGCGCGGGGAACCTCGCTTCATTTGGTCACTAGCTTCAGTTATCCGGCATGAATACTATGACGTCACAATGAATTCCTTTTTGCGCCGTCGGCAGTCCGGCGTTCCTTTATTATTTCGGATCGAAATTCGGGGGCAGAATAACTTTTTTATTTTAAATAAAGGGGGAGATTGTCTCATTATTTTCTTTCTTCCACGTGATGCACATATTTTTCCTCGTTTTAAAAAAACTGTACGCTCGCCTCATCTGCTTGTGGTGAGCGCCTTGCTCCGGCCGTCCATATTTCTCCATCGCTCGCATTTTGTACGGTGCTTCGAAAGCATGCTTTGCGGACAGGTTGACATAGATGAATCGTTCGCGTAAAGACAGCGCTCGTAAGAAAAGAAAAGAAAAAACATACGCGAAACTGTCGCGGGATGGTAGGCACGACAAAAGAAACAATTTTTTTTTTTGAAAGCCGTGCAAAACAAGCAGTCGTGACTGAATCACACGAGAAGTGTGGGGTATTCTTGCTTATTTAGTTTCTAATAACGCATGACGTACCGACGAGCACACAGTACAAAGATAAACAAGGCGGTGAAGCGGAACCTCACAGCTGGCAAACCTCAAGTTCGGCGTTATTCTCTGACAAAATTGGCTTTAAATATCTATCTATCTATCTATCTATCTATCTATCTATCTATCTATCTATCTATCTATCTATCTATCTATCTATCTATCTATCTATCTATCTATCTATCTATCTATCTATCTATCTATCTATCTATCTATCTATCTATCTATCTATATGAAGATGTATGCAAAGCGTTATTTTGTTTCTTCACGGAGAATTTCATCATAATATAATTCAGCATTCAGTATAATCTGTAGCCGTGCGTGGTCTGTGTAATTGGATAACCAGTTCCCATCGCGTCTTGAAATATGTCTTCCGGCCCGAAACCTAGTTAGAGTGGCGCAGCTTAATTTGCCGGCGTCTTGTTGACGGGGAGTGTACGGCCCACGCTGATGAAACGCACGAGTGTGTGTGTGTGTGTGTGTGTGTGTAAGTCTACTTTCCTGTATAGCTGCTGTTTCGGTGCGATGCTAGCATTAATGCTAACAGCTCGCTCGCTTTGCCTTAAGCTCGAATGCGTTGCAGGACGGCACACTAATTTAGCCGACCGACAGGCTGGCGTCGGGTCCGGCGTCGTAAATTAGCGCTACGCGGGTCTGTAGTTTTTATAAGTGAGAGTAAGTGAGTTATACGAGTGGATATACTTGCTTTCTAGCGTCTATCCGCATTTTCCTGTTTCTCACCGCTTGTGATTGACTCATCGATGGACGCTTGATTGAATGTGTAGCAGTGTAAAGTGTGAACTTCTCTCTTCCTTCTCCTCTTTCAATCCCTTTTCCCCCTTCCCCAGTGCAGGGTATCCTACCGGGCTCAGCCTGGTTAACCTCCCGGTCTTTCCCTCATGACTGCTCTCTCTCTCTCTCTCTCTCTCCTGCTTCTTATTTGATTTTTTGCTTTCGTGCTGTGTGTGTGTGCGTGTGTGTGTGCGTGTGCGTGCGTGTGTGTGTGTGTGTGCATGCGTGCGTGCGTGCGTGTGTGTGTGTGTGCATGCGTGCGTGTGTGCGTGTGTGTGTGTGTGTGTGTGTGTGTGCGTGCGTGCGTGTGTGCGTGTGTGCGTGTGTGTGTGTGTGTGTGTGTGTGTGTGTGTGTGTGTGTGTGTGTGTGTGTGTGCGTGCGTGCGTGCGTGCGTGCGTGCGTGCGTGCGTGCGTGCGTGCGTGCGTGCGCGTGCGTGCGGTATTTATCCTTTAATGTGTAGAACAAGGCAAGTGTTCGTTCCTCTAGTCTGTGAAGTTGTGAATGTTTGTATGCGTCCTCGGACAATGCCAAGTACTTGTATACAGGGTGTTTCATTTTAGCTGCACCAAATTTTTAAAAATTGCCTGTGGCAGATAGCACAATTATAATCCTTGATCGAAACTACTCGATGAGGCGCCATTACTTCCACGAGAAATCAAAACGCCTGATTGAATAATTAAACATAATTACGCTAATTATCTTTTCAAATAATTATTTTACGGCGCATCTTTCAATCTACGAATTATAGCCGCTGAGGTTTCGCAAGGCGTTTCCACTTGAAACGAATTATCAGGACCGAACCAGTTTCGAGATATTAATTTTCAAAGTGTCCGATGAAATGCATGGACGTTCTAGTTACTTTTGTGCTTCAATGCATAAAACAGCGTTTTCCTCAAAAAGTTAACTGGAACGCCCATGCATTTCATCGGACACTTTGAAAATTAATATCTCGAAAATGGTTCAGTCCTGATAATTCGTTCCAAGTGGAAACGCCTTGCGAACTCAGCGGCTATAATTCGTAGATTGAAAGATCCGCCGTAAAATAATTATTTGAAAAGATAATTAGCGTAATTAAGTTAATTATTCAATCAGGCGTTTTGATTTCTCGTGGAAGTAGTGGCTGCCTCATCGAGTAGTTTAGATCAAGGATTATAATTGTGCTATCTGCCACAGGCAATTTTTAAAAATTTGGTGCAGCTAAAATGAAACACCCTGTATATACTTATGCAACTGCACATGTATATATTTTGTGTCTTCCTATCTCACCATCTTCTGTGGCCTCTCAGACTCATGTGCAAAACTTTGTGTTCGTGCTCTCTGCCCACGTTCAGCGTTTTTCGCACACATTTTGTGATTTCGCATTGCTTGCCATGCGACGAGGAGCGGCCGCGGCCCCCTAAAGGCGCCAACCTCTCTTGTATGGTACATCATCTTATTTAAAAAAAAAAGCAGATAAGGCGGGACATGACTCCGGCGTGCCTGTATAGACTTAGCGAGACTACACTACACATTCCTAGATCCATTGCAGCTGATCTTTGCATACCGCTGTAGAATATCTATACGCCTGTCTTTCATGCTGAAAAATGTATAAAATGGTGCTGTGAGCGTCTTAACTTCGATAACTTCACGACGCTTTTTCCTCTACGTGAACAGACAAGACAGAGTAACGCACTCGAGGTGAATATGGGTGGCGAAGAATAGGAGGCACTAAAGTATAGAATTTTACACGATACTTGTCTCATTAAACTTCGCAAGGTCCCTGTCATTCGCATACAGAGAAGCCTAGAAACGTTTTGTACCGACTATACAGTATGCGAATGTTACGTACACTACGCGGGTGCACTCTACGCAGTGACCCGGGAGTGAGGCTAGGCCAAATATAAAAATCTTCAAATAATTCGTTTAATATTATGTGCTGTCCTGTTAAGAAGTCTTTGTGCGTTAGAGATACCTGCGAGGCAACATTATACCTACGTGTTTTACGTCGTTATTTATTGTACGATTGGGCACGTTAGAGGTGCATGCACTGGTTTTGTTTTGGGTCATCAACATGCAGTGCTTATATACAATCAAGCCTCGTTGTAACGAAACGGGATGCAACGAAATAGTGCATATAACGAAGTAAGTTAAGTTCCCCTTGAACTACCCATACAGATTCATATTGCAGTACATTCCATACTGGATATAACGAAGTACGGGATATAAGAAAATAACTCTGACTACTCCTTCAACTTCGTTCTAACTACGTTTTACTGTATATATATATATATATATATATATATATATATATATATATATATATATATATATATATATATATCACGTGATAGCCTATACTGCTGCATCCCTATACGCATATATTAAGCGTATGTGCGCGTAAAATCCGGCGCACTCGGTCCCGTCTCGCTATGATTTGCAATCGTGGTTCTCGAAGTATTGCAAGGCAGCTTCGACGTCCCGCGCGGCCTCTTGTTGTCGCAGCGTTTTGTTTATTTTTAGCTCTATACGTTCGGCCTGCCCGCCGCGTTCTTGATGTTGGCTTCGTATTCCTTTCCTTTCATTCTTTCATTTTCTTTCGTTTTCTTTTTTATTCTTCCTGCGCGGACGGGACCGTTTGCCTTTCTATTTAGACGCCTGACTCGTGACTCGTCTGGCGCTGAATAAGGTGTCACTGGGAGAACGGGGAAATAAATAAATAAAGCGAAGCTCAGAAATAAAAAGGAACAGACGCGTGGTCTGTCGGTGACGGCTGGCATCAATTGAATGGGCGGCGAAAAGACGTCCGCGCGATTGTGTCACGCGCGAATTCATCATGTCGCCGCTATAGTTTTGCTTCGGCAGACGGCTCGCATGCGTCGTTTGTTTGTGACACGTGTTTTCTGCACACGCCCCCCCTTACGTGCGCGCATACTTCGCGAGGAGATCAGGGAGCTTTAGAAATGTAGCCTATACACCGAGGCGACTTTGCGTATGCGCACAAACGCAAACTGCACAGTAGGCCTGGCAGTTTGCGTTCTTTTTGTCCGGCGGATTGCGTCCCCCAACTTTGGGGGTACCGTATTTCTAAAACTTCCGATTGTATATGCCACAACCTGTACCTTGAAATGTGTGAGACCTTAGCGTGTCAAGCTCCGGGCGCATTTTCGTACCCTATTTAGTGTTTCGCGCACCAAACCTGGGAGAGGGAGCAGGGGGCGAGATTTTCATTGGGTCACGGGGGAGGCTGCAGCGGAGGTCTCGGATTAATTCTGGCCACCAAGTGTGCGTCACTTGCAGAGACGCGGTAATTTTCTCGTTCGAGGAGGACACCTCAGCGTTGACAGTTAGTTGATGCTGGTTAGCTTAAGCTTTCTGATAAGAGTCGGCGTACTCAGAATCATAGGTCTGCTCGGCCGTTGCAGAAATCGAACTTTCGGTATTCTATATTTACAATATTGTACACGTATTCATTAAGACGTTTTATCCGTGCCGCATAACTGTACCGAAACGCACCTGGCAGTGTGCGCAGTAAACCTCTACGTCCAGCGAAATGCACCCAGTCGCTGTGCCCGTTCTCTATACATACACGGCTAGGGCGCAGATGACTGGCATATTATTCGGGCTGGGCGAACACGTCAGCAACAGCAAGACCGAAGATGTTGAGCATATAAAGCTGAAAATTATAGCCTTCAACTGAAGTTGTCGCCCGCCTGTCTGCGACAGAAATTAGCACCCTTTTCATGTTTGCCGCCCTGTTTCCGTTTCGACCGTCGCTTGCGTCGGCAGAGCGTATACGAAAGAGGATGGTTCTTTTTGGTTAGCCTAACCACAGTCGTAAACGGCGGCGAGAGTATATGACTCAAAGCCTGACGTCACCAAAAAGACGCGCGTGCCTGTACACTGTTCCGCTTCTTATTTACTGTACCCTCCCCAACCACAGCGCCCGTTAGTCAGTCTCCGGGGCCGACCTCTCGAGCTACACAACGCTTCCGGCCCGCGAACGTCCGCTGACGAACGCAGCTTACACTCTTTCGCTGCCTCTTTCTCCTTTGCTTCCATCTTTCTTTCTTCTCCCTCTTTCTCTTTCTCTCTCACACACGCACACGGATGCACGCACTCTGCGACCCAAGTGAGCCGATCACTAAGAGCAATGTAGGTGCAAACGTGTTGGCTGTTGTAGAACAGGCGCCCCGCTATATTTTCCTTTGCACGCCCAAGCACTGTTACCGAAGCGTTTGTTTTTATTTTTCTCCCGTCGGCCCTCGAAAGGGTGTTGGGAAAATAAACCGCCCTTCGGTCCCCGTGACACGTTGCTGCTTCGGCAGGGTACGCTTGTTGGCCTTTCATGAGCCCGCGTAAAGCAGTAAAGGTCGAAGCAAACACGCGAGCGGCTATCGTCCTTATAGGACCCCATAAGGCAGGGGCAAGGTGAAGCTCCCTCCTCTCTCTCTATTTCGTTTTCTCCCTCTTCCTCTTCCTTCCTTCCTTTTTCTTTGTTTGTTTGGTTGTGTGTGTGTGTGGGGGGGGGGGGGGGGCGGTAACTGATCACAGAAACAGTAAGTGTCGACGAAAAGTGAATGCAGGTGAAAGCAGGCACTGTATTGCGTTCTTGGGTTTACTCCGTGATCGTTTGTGAACGGTCCGTCTCCCTCCGTGGTAACGGTTAGGGGAAGAGTGGATGACGGGGGTTTTGCTCGATGCTGAAATATAGTCGTACCGGTCACTTTTCTGGCCTTCGTCGCAGATAATGGTGCCGCGAAAGTGTGGCGCACGATAGTTGCTGCTATTCCGCATTAAAATTTACTTGGAAACTATTTTGTTTTCACTCGGTGCGGAAGCGTATTCTGGAGTGTGCTTACACGGCTGTGTGACTTCCCCTGTGTCCGTTCTTCGGTGTGGTGGTTGTTGTTGTTCCGTATATGTTGGCACATGCCGTCACATATGAGCCATCCGCTGTGGCACGTACACGCTCGGGGGTTGGAAGAAGAAGAGAACGTTCTTCTTTTTCTTCCGATCCCCAAGCGTGTACGTGCCACAGCAGATGGCTCATATGTGACGGCATGTGCCATTACCCCCTCTCCACGACAATATCTTAGTAATCCCTGCCAGTGTCCTTCCTATGCTGGCGGAATAACCGGCAAGATGGAATTTTGCTCTGTCCGTCTACTTTATCTATGTTCTTACTTCATTCATTCATTCAAATAACTTTATTGAGTGCCCTGCGATTTGGTGGGCTTACTTTATTGAAATAAAAATAAATAGACCAGTTGTGGCCATTCACTGGCGACGGCTTCTCCGCATATCTGTCAACTGTCCGTGTCTTGGAGGACTGAAATAGCGATTCAAAGCGGATAGTTGAGTGTGCGCATAGCAAGCCATGTAGTATACCTCTATTAAAGGGAAGTGGCTACTACGCATCGCGAAGTTGTGTTCAACAGCGGTAGAACAAGGATGATCGCTGAAGCCAATGTTTCGACATGGAGACTTGTGTAAGACAAGTCGAAGACAAGTGCCGTCGTCGAAACGTTGGCTTCAGCGATTATCCTTGTTCTACAGCTGTTTATCGCTTCAAGCCTCCGTCTTCCTGCGAACGTCGCTCTCGTTATAAAGTTGTGTTATTCATGTTTTAAACTTTCGCCTGCCCTCCTTCGTTTAGGGCATTTCTCTCCCTCTTCCTCCTCTACGTTGTGGCGTAACATGTATGCGAACACCTCTACGCTGGCCAATATCTGCGATTTTAATTAAATATGTCTCTCAGTCTACGCCATCGAAGCGTCGTACGAAGGGGTTTAAAGGGACGTGCTAAAATAGACTCGTACAAATCATGTCGCTATAGGACCAACCCTCCTCCGGTGTTGCAGTCAAACGCTGAGCGTGAACTGGTTTCGGCGCGCGTCACCGTATATACGCTCGCGCCGTTCAGCTGACTGCAGCTTCGCATGCAACGCGTGCTCGGTGGTTTCCCAGACGTTGCGCTTCCTGTCGACAGGCGTTTCGCACCGACACCGCGGCTCGCTTCCAAGACCGATCTACACACACGCTTTGTTGTCTTTTGCCGCGTCCGCCGGTCTCCAAAGCCACGCGCGCGAGCGAGCTTGGGCGCGCAAAGCAGAAACACTGGCATCGGCACAACACTCTCATTTTCCAGAATTCGATGACCTGCGCTCGCTCTCTCTCTCGTTGCGTTTGCGTTAGTCTCCGCTGTGTTTGGTTAGCAGCGCCGGGGTCCCGCGCCTCTTTGTCCTTTCGTCCGGTCTAGCGTTCGGGAAAACGCCTGCTGACGCGAGTGAGTGGTTTGCTGCTCCTGGGGCAACGTGCACAGATGTTTCTGTTAGTTGCTGTGTATCGTACGAGAGCAGCATGTTGCCAGTCTGCTAGCCCCGTGAGCATTTCACTTTGCTGAAGTGCACGTTGGCCACACCCTGTGCGGACGCGTCCGAACTGCGCCTCTACAGATGGCTTTCAGCTCGGTGCGGGGCAGGCAAGGGTATCAATGATCGACAGGACATGTATTCGCCCAGGCGAAGACGAGGGAGACAAGGGAAAGGCAGCGAGGCTAACCAGACGTAATTCGTTTGAGTGTATACTCTGCACTGGTGGAAGGGGATTTAAAGATGGAACGTTGGCTCCAGCCTCAAACATCCCCTTGTTCGACCAGTGTCAATCAACTCGAGCCTTCGTCTTCCTGTAAACTTCTGCCTTCGTTTGGATAGCCCAGTTTCCAGTCCGACAGCGTAGTGCTCATTTTCTTTCCTAACGTATCGATATTTAGACAGAAAGGGGTGTCGCGGTTGCTCGCGAAGTGATTTATCGACGCTGACACACAGCCATCGGGATTTCGTATTTCTACCAAGTTTGAACTTCATCGGTTGTGATGAGCGCAGCGCATGAGACATTTATTAATCGCCTTGACAAGTTGCTTGCTAATCACCCTATAGGTGCGTCTGCTGGCCCTTCGCGTCCGCTGGTCAACCCATCTCGGCTCCACTCATCAGGCACCAGGCCTTGATACGAACTACCCGGCATCACGATTAATATGACGCCGTTGTTTACGTTTACCTTCGCTGACGCTTCCTAGGACGTTCGGCGGAAAATTCACAACAAAACGTTCTTACGCTAAACGTGTTTGTAAGATCATGCTCCAGCCAACCGTGATATCTATCTAGCTCACTATTATCCACGGCGGCAGGCCGATCGCCACACACCACTCGGGAACGAAAAAATTTCGTGAATTCGGCCCTTGGTTTGCCACGCATAGCCGTCTATTTTCGTCTTAACCTCCGCGTGGGTATTGTCAAACCCGGTCCAAGAAATCGCGCCTAAATACGCCGGCATAGGCGCGTTTTTTGGCTGCCTTCGTCAGAGCCTCCTCTTGTCGACTCTCCGTAATTCACCGGGCCGAGCACCGGAGAATGCAGCAAAGTGCGATGCCCTTCGCGACACGCGTGCATCGTGGCGAAGCCACCAGGCGCGTCTGTCTGTCCGTGCCTTCGCTCGCGAAACCGATTTGTCTTCGCCCGCGCGTACGAGGCTGTATACACTGGCTTCTTGAGGCGCGAAGCGCGGCCGACGTCATTTCTTGGCAACCAGAGGCGAGCTGCACGGCGGCACACCATTTAAACTGTCGGGGGATTCGAAGCGCGACTGCTTCGCCCCGCGTTCGAGCACACAAACGGAAAGCCCCGGGTCTAAACCTTCGGGCTTAAAGGTTCGTTCGCTTGCGGCGCGTTTATTTTGCGCTCCCGCCACGTGGAGTCGAAAAGGTCTCGAGTAAGTGGAGTTCTGAAACAATATAAGAGGGTAAACACGCTCCATGGAACGCACGAAATAATAATAATAATAATAATAATAATAATAATAATAATAATAATAATAATAATAATAATAATAATAATAATAATAATAATAATAATAATAAAGCGACCGCTACTAGGCCGCAAGGGACATGTATCGTGTTACTCATTTCAGGCAAATATGAGCGTCTCTCGTCACAGCAGGACCTCTCCGGGAATCTAAGTACGAATTTTACAGCAGGTTTGAGGTGATTATCTGGGGCCGTATTGAAAAATTATTTGTTCGCGAGTGATATTTTCCATTGGCTGGCAGCTCTCGCTTATAAAGTCTCCAGCAATCGACATTGGCTGAAATTTGTTCTTACGAACACTTCTTGCTTAAGAGATTTTCGTGAATATGGGTCTTGGAGCCGAATTCATACCCTCTTTTTTTTTCCTTTTTTCGTAAGTGTTCTTCGCCGTTTCCCGGCGGCTTTCGCCAATAATATATGCCTAGCGTCGTGATTGGTTAACATTTGCTCCTACGAACAATTATGGCGTTAGAGGTATTCGTAAATGTTGGACCAGTATTTAAAACTCCCTGGACCAGTATTTAAAACTCAGCTGGTAGGCTCAATTTTTTTTCCAGCACTGCGACCGGCCAATCATGTATAGGACATATTACTAGCGAAGGCAGTGAGGTCAGTGACAAGCAGTTCTTGTGATTCATGTAATATTTTCACACGTCTGAAAGAAAAGTGGGTCAACGGCAACGGCACGTTTCGGTGTTTAATGAAGATAGCTTTTACTTAACGATCGATGCAGTGACTGCATCGATCACTGATCACTTCACTATATACTTGTCGCACATTTGTGTGACAGTTTTGAAACTGATACACCGAGCAGTCTCTGTGCCCTTAGTGCCATCCCCATTGCGCTCACATTGTCTGCGGTATGAAGTTTTGCATGCCTATCATGGCTCGCGATGCTCAGCTGGAACGTCAGGCAACGGGCGCACAATACCGCGTCATGTCCTCACGTGTGGATTGTTGCGAATACGCGACGAAGGCTGGCGCTATAGCATAGTCTTTCGGCTCAACGGTGCACTCCAGTTCACTGTGGTGACGGGCTACAGGTCCTGCTTGGAAACATTTGTTTACTTTTCTATAGCATGCGACCAAGTCGAGACAGGGGAAGATGAAGTCCGGAGAACCTGCTCCCCTAATGTAGCATTACTAAATATAACCAGCGAGAGAAAGACGGAATAAGAAGTAAGGGAAAGCGCGCCGTTTGATCCTCAGCTCTATCTTGAGCGGCTTTCTCTCGGCTTCTCGTGCGTGAGCTCTGTCAACAGAATACGCAGTCTCGCAATTTTGCATGACAGAGTATATATTCTTGCACACTCTGCAACCCGGCGGCTACAATGCAGAATCACGCAGCGCGTTCGCGGTACACGGAAGGTCCACTTCCTTCCGCCCACGGATTATTAATTATCGTCTCACGATCGCCAACAAACGACACAATGCCGTTCCCCAGACTGGAAGCCCCACGGATAGGAGGCGCTGGCAGTGATCGCTTCGTAGGGAGCCTACATGCAACGCCGTTTGGTGCCCACCGCCGAAAGCGTCGACGTTCCCGGGGTGTATACAGCAGACAGCGATGGCGTCACGGGGGCTTCTCCACGTGCTCGGCCAAGCGTGGCGTCGCATCGCCCTCGGCGTTTGTGCGTCGTGTGGCCCTGGGAGCGTGGCGACGTCGAGTCACTGGCCCGGCCCGCCGGCGGCGGCGGCGTCAGTTCTTGAACTCGAGCCAGAACCCCGAATCAATGCCGCCCGCCCACAGACAAATAGGAACCCCTCGGTGGCGACAGGCGAATGCGTTTCGGGGAAGAGGATCGCCCTCGTATGCCCGGTTTGTCTGGCTGCGTCCGTAATCAGGAGAGAGAGAGCTGTATAGGAAGGAGGGGACCCGCGGGCGAGCGCGTGGCGTGGACTGTGGCGGCCAAAAAGAGGCACCACTCATCACCGCTACGGTGTGTATAGAGTTTGGAAACGGGCTATTAAGGGAGAGGCGGCGTCAAACGGGGTCGAGTTTCCGCGTCTTCCGCGCGGGTACACAGGGTCGAGTTTCTGTGTACCCGCGGAAGACGAACGTAGCGCGGCAAGTTTATCTACAAAAGACTCTCCTGCCTAATTTAGGGAAAGGGGCGGGTTGGTTTGCGCGCAGGCAAATGGTGCTTGAAGTGTCAGAATTTCCGGCTAGCAGGGAGAGCTGCAAAACGTGTCAGTCTTTTGGTCCGCTTGTTGTAGTAGCTACATCAGGTCACTGTTGTACAACGCTTTCTATAGGATCTGCTGCGCTTCTCCGGGTATGTCGTCAGTTAGCTGCAGGCTGCAGCTTCCTTCGTTCTCACAATGTTCGTCAAGTTTCCATTTAGCTGTGATCTTTTTATCCTGTTTGCAATTGGTAGAGAAATATTCCCGGTTCTTCTGCCGCTTCCACTTAGTCTTCGTATAGGTGAATCGGCAAGAGTGGGCGTGCAGAGCACACAGCTGTTGCTTTCGAAGTCTTTGTATATATATATATATATAGTAACTGGATTTTTCATTGGGCCAAGCGTATTTAGGAAAATCAGAAGCACTACTTCGCGGTTATCTTAGGTTTATTATTTACCCAACAGTTTGTACCGACCGAAACTGTTGGGTAAATACTAAACCTAAGATAACCGCGAAGTTGTGCTTCTGATTTTCCTATATATATATATATATATATATATATATATATATATATATATATACAATGTGTTCTGGTGTCTCAAGGGTTGACGTCACTATAAGTCACACGCTAGCGCAAAAGATCACTGTGAGCGTTTCACCGTGGTAAGCTGCGTCCTATTCAGACTCTTCAAGCTGTCTAGCGTCCATTGCACCGTGTATCGCGAGCTCGCCTGCATGCGCAAATACTACGCAGCAGCAGTGGCCTCAGCTCTCCAGAGGCCGATCCTAAGGGAAAAAGAAAACATTTTCTACGATGCGCGGTGTCGCTATAGGGCCGAGCAAAGTTGGTCTTTGTAATTTAATTCTTCTTCTTTCTGGGGTTTTACGTGCCAAACCCAGTTCTGATTATGAGGCACGCCGTAGTGGCGGGCTCCGGATTAATTTGTAATTTAATTAGCTGCGCGAGATGAGGTGGTAATCAGAACTTAAAGAATGGACACGGCTGGTGTCTACCGGTGTTGCTAAATGGTTAAAGTAGATGGTGTGCCGAAAGGTTTCATTTCACTGCGATGTGGAAGGCCGTTCTATAGCAAAGATCAATAGGTTGTGAAGCGTACTCAATGAAACATCTTGTGTAACCACAAGCTCTTGCTCTGTACTGTAAGGGCCCAAATTCCGAAAGCCTTTATTATTATTATTATTATTATTATTATTATTATTATTATTATTATTATTAGTAGTAGTAGTAGTAGTAGTAGTAGTAGTAGTAGTAGTAGTAGTAGTAGTAGTAGTAGTAGTATTGTTGTTGTTGTTCCTGGGCACGATGAATAAATGATTGATTGATTGATTGATTGATCATCTGAAGTAACTACCTGGAATTGGCCTGCCTCCTCCTCTATTAATATGTATGAACTCCACAATGTGCTGACACCTGCTTTTGCCAGCATTAGTGGTGTGGTAAACTTGTTCGTTAATTTGTTTGTTTGTTTGTTTGTTTGTTTGTTTGTTTGTTTGTTTGTTTGTTTGTTTGTTTGTTTGTTTGCTTGTTTGTTTGTTTGTTCGGTTCGTTCATTGGTTGGTTACTTGTTTGTTTGTTTAAACGGGCCTAGATTTTTGAGATAGTTAAATCACATTTCGCAAATGAGGTGATTTACGTTTGATTGGGTATATAGTCTAACAACAAACGGCATATCTTCATGGACTGCGTAGAAATGCTGTCCGTACAACAGCATTTGCTTCACACGGTCGGTTGGCGCGAGCGCTTCACGCCTGCGTGTGCATCAGGTGCATCCACCTGCTCGTGACGTCACACATGTCAGCGTTACTTCGCTCGTGACGCTTGACGAACTAAGTGAAGCTAAGCGGGCTAGCGGTACCCGAAGAGCCGTCATAGCTGACTAGACACCTAATACTTTCTACGACACCGAATTGCTGGCCTATCGCTACAACAGTGATCCCCTCACGCACCAGCTACTTTTGTTTTCATTAGCTGTCACGAACATCTACCGAGAATTTGGATTATCGATGACGTTGCATACGGGGCGATGTGATTTGTCGCGATCGACGAACTAAGAGGTAAAAAGCTCACGGCTGTGATTCTGTATGCACAGCTCCGTTTATAGGGAAGAGGAGAAGGGGGGAAAATATTACGCGGCACGTTGGCCACTTAATCACACGGTTGACAGTTTCCCTTTTCGGAACCGCTGCCGGACTCTCGGAAGCCAAAGATTATGCTAATGAACGACAGGACAAGAATTTGTCGGTTCGTTTTTTTTATTTTGTCGAAGGGTGGCCTGTGGCTAATGACGACGAGGACGAGTAAGAGTGAGAAAAAACCCCCGGGATGTCGGGATGTTCGGGAGGTCACGGGCTGCTCGACGTATATCAGCGGGGACGGGGTGCAGCACTTGTGATAAGCGTATGCAAATCGATCACCTGGGGCAATTCTGCCGCCTCGATCCGACGAGCGCAGCCGCGGAACGCGGAAGGAAACCCCATCGTTCCTCCGTCTCCTCCTCAGTCCTCCTCCATTCCCACCGACCACCCCGCATACTACGTGAAAATTAAGCCGTCTCTTTGCTGCGGCCTTCCACAGGGAATGTCGGGCACATTTATTTCTCCCCGAAACGACCTCTATACTTCACTTTCTCGCGTTCCTTGATCAGCGCAGTTCTTTGGTTCTCCCTTTATCATCGTTTTTTTTTTCTCCGCCAAGCGTAATAGACCCCGTCCTGCCCATTCTGTTTAATCTCTTCGTAATTGGTTTCATATTTATGCTGTTTACTGCGTTGGCGCTTCTCCTATTTAGCATGTTCTTTTAGAAAGAGGAGAAAGGGAATAGAGAAACAGAAAAGAGGTAAGACAGGGAGGTTAACCAGACAACCCAGCACTGTAAAAAGGAGATGGAGGGACACACAATAAGAGAGAGAGAGAGCGGAGAAGGAAAGAGGTAGAGAGCAAAATACAGGTATGTTAGCCAGTGCATAGACGGGTTGGCTGCCCTGTTCAGGGGTGAGGGAGTAAATGCAATTAGAGATGATAGAAGAAGACACGAGCTAAAAAAAGAAATACGCTGCACGTGAGTGCGATGCAGCGCACGCCAAGTCTTGAAGTCTGTCACTCAGCCTAACATCTCCTCAATACGCTGTGTCGTCCAGTCGGCCTTAAAGCAAAGTCTGCCTATCATCAGGAGGAGGAAAGAAAGGGGGAAGGCGGGCATGTTAACCAGGAATGCGTCTGGTTGTCTACCCTACGCTCGGGGAAGCGAAATGAGGATCGTCAAAACAAGGACCCTATAGGTAAGGAGATGGCGGTTTTCCAGAGCACACATCTGCGCATAGCACCATGAGACAGACGCCTTTGTGCTCTTTTAACGAGGATTGAGCTCGGGATAACTGTGATATGTAAGTGGCAAGTTGTGAAGAGTTTTTGTGACACCAGTGAGCGAGTATGAATGAACAGCGTTTTGCACGAGGTATTTTTTCCTAAACTTCCGAGTAGGGTAACTTGTGTAACAAGGAGCTATTCGTGCAACGTTGCATGTGGTTGCTTAACACTTGTTGCAGACTGCGTGGGCCAACTCAGAAAAGATAAAATTTCCGCATGTCGTTAATTATTCGTTACTTTTTCTTTGTGGTGTACAGGGCTTCTGAAATAACGTTTCGTATGGGCCCGTGCTTGTCTGAAAGAAAAACGTTTTTTGTTTATTTTATTTAAGGAGAATCGATTACACAGGCTTCGAAAATGCGCTGAAACGAAATCTCCAGTCACCTCTTGCTACCACTTCAAATCTTTTTCTCTTCCTCTCTCTCTCTCAGTACATAGGTAACTCGACAATACACGGAGAAGTTCTGAATGCTTTCATCCTTATCCAGACAGTGGTTTGCCTCTCCCTCTATAAATGTTAAATAGCGCTTCTTCTCGTCTCACTAAAAAACGGTGGTCGCCTGTCTAAGACACCCAAATTTTTGCCAAAACAAGTAATTTTTTTCCCACCGCTTTACGCCTATATATAGCGTTCACATTAACAGAAAACGCAAACGGGCCATTCCTGTCTTATTCATAGTCACCTCCTTCCTCCCCCCCCCCCCTTTCTCTCTCTCTCTCTTTCTTTTTCTTATTCAACTTACTCAGATTCGCGCGTCGTGCACGTATAGCTCTCGTTGTTTTGCTTTCCCCGGCGACTCCGATATACGAACTACGAAGCGTCGAAGACAAAGCTGGGCGGTGTACACGGGCGATCGCGCATTGTTTCGATATGCGTAACGCGCCGAAGCGAACAAAGAAGGTGAGGTATCTGCGGTATAGTGGTAACGGCGGCAGCAGCCTTCGGGGCATTTTTCATCGCGACAAGCGCCCGCACCAAGCACCGCCACCGTCAGCGCATCCCATTCCCGGTGTTAGCGTATCCGTATAAGAGACTCAACCGGCGTGTTGGTTCCTTTCTTTCTTTCTTTCTTTCTTTCTTTCTTTCTTTCTTTCTTTCTTTTCAAAAGTGCTGTGGCGGCGCCTCAGAAGACGCTAAATGTGCTGATACTGTAAAAAATGCCGCGAGGAAGAACCCAACGTGTGTGAGGAAGGGGACATTAATAGAAAACACTCAGACTCTCGAGCCTGGGGCGAAACACGCTGGGTTGCATTCTTTTTTGCTTGTTTGTTTGTTTGTTTGTTTGTTTGTTTCCGTTGTTTAATATTTATTGCTCTGCTGGCACTTATATTTTCTTGGCGGCGATGCAGCCGAGAAAAGCGCCGAGCGTGGAATTCCGCTGGCTCTGTTTATAGAGTAAAAGATAAATCTTGCTAGATTTCTCAGACCACGCTCTCTTATCGGCGGAGGGCATAGCGCTGCATTGTGCCAGACGCGGTAGCTCGACGAAGGCTTGCCTCGCCACACCCTTTCCTTCTTCACGCCGTAGATGTCGCATTGATCCACAGGCTGCTTATACTGGAACTGATGTTTCTCGTACGCTTTCACGGTCTGCAGCGCATGTAGTTGTTGCTCTTTTTTTTTATCCGGCAGAAGTGGTTCACATTAAGTTAAAGCATTCGAAACTGCTTAAGCTTTATTTGTCGTACCGCCGAAAGTCCACAGTGGGGGAAACAATTTCAAGTCGCTCCGATGTCGGACGAGCGCGCGCAGGTTTTTCCTTTTAATTGTTGGGGCGCTACAGGTCTACAGAACAAATGCAAAGACATTGCAAACTCCCGCGTGGCACATTCCTCCTATACCCTTGCGTCCCGTACAACCTTGAGTAACAGATGCAGAGTTCAGTTCAAAGAAGGAAGTACGTGTGCGAGTTGGGCTGCATGGACAATCCTGTGCGCGTGGGTGAGCTGATCGGGTCCAATAGAAGTGATTGGCCAGGGAAAGGCGCGACGAACACGAATGAGACGCGTTCGATGCAGCGCGCACATCACAATGGACCGGTTGACGTCTCGTAAATTTTCTGTAGCGGTACTTCAACATGGAGGTGCCTTTACCTGAGGGATCAGTTCCGATTCCAAGGAAAGCTTGGTTAGCTATGAGATCTCAGGGTCCTTGTGTTTCTTGAGATGTGGCACGCGAGAGGGTATAAACAATGACAACGACAATATCATATCGCCCTGAGCTGTGAAGGCATCTTCGTTGTCCGCATACAACTCGGGAAAGCGTTAACCGCAGCATCGGAGGAGTGCGTTGCTGCCAGCCGTGCCGGACAAACCGTGCTGTCTATTAGGGCGAGCTGTTCCTCGCTTAGGTGAACGCGAGTCGAGGTCCCTGAGAAATAGAAAGCACGGGCCACAAGCTGCTAAGAGTGATGCGCAGGCGCGCGCTGTTATTGACAGTTCTGGCTTCCGTATACACGTGTGCAGGAGAAGTACAAAGCATATATCTCCATAGGGACATGAACACGAGGAACAGTGATGTATGGGTGCACACGCAAAAGGAGCGTCAGACTGGGATGGAAAGACTTATGAGTTGTCTCTTTATATACGCAGTTTCGCACAAGCGGCTGCTTGGCTGCCCGCTTTGTTCTGGCGGTTTCTGTCAGTCCGATGTCAGTCGTGCAGCTGCCGGAGTCAGGTCACCGATGTGACCGTCAAGGAAAACAAAAAGGCGAGGGGGGGGGGGGGGGGGGGAGCTGGCAATGACGCGTCGCACAGCTGTCACTTTAGCGTTGAAGGCTTAGGCTAGCTTTGTAGGGAGATCTCTCGCTCTCTCATTCTTTCTCCCTCTTTTTATCTCTTTCACTATTTCTCTGTTCTTTCTCTCTTTCTCTCATTGTATTTTTTTTAATATTCGTCGTTCTGTTTCTGTCTCTCTTTCTGTCTTTCTCTTGCCCTCTCTCATTTTATCCATTTATTGCTCTCGCTTGATCTCTCTCTCTCTCTCTCTCTCTCTCTCCATCTCTCGCGTTGCCGTTCCTGTCCTTCAGAAAAGTGTCCCCACGAAAAGCTTGCAACGCACGCACAAACACACGCAGCCTCGCATTCTCCGCCGCGTCTCGTCTCGCCCTCACGCTGCATCGGGAGTGAATCGGGAGATGACGGACGAAAAAAAAAAAAACCTCGGAAGGCTAACTAATACGAAAGTCATTAAACTTGAGGGAGTGGCATAACTTGCGCGACGGTGTGCTGACACGTGTCGCCAGCCAGCCACTCGCCACTTGACCTCCCCCTTCCATTAGCGGTGCTATGCGAGCGTGTATAACGTGAATGGATGATCGATTAGCGCAAAAGTGAACATCGCGAGGACACCACGCGGAAACATATGCAAATTTTCCTGTTTACCTTCGCGTGCTAATGAGCTGGACGCAACCTGGGTTAGCGCGCTGAACTCTGCTGTACAATCTAGTATAGTGCCAGAGAAGGCTGTTCCGCGAACATCATCCTGGCTGTGCTTCCTTGCATGGGAGTACGCGTACTTGTTCTCAAGCGTATAGTTATTCTTCGCATTACGTCAAGTCAAACTAAAGGGCGTATTGGTGTCGATTTTGTACACAGAACGTGGAGGACGTTCTCGTTATTTTGATCACGTTTCTACAGATTGTTTCAAGTTGTGCGTTGCTTCTTTCCTTTTTTTTTCGTTTGTACAGTCTTCTTCTTTCTGGGGTTTTACGTGCCAAAACCAGTTCTTATTATGAGGCACGCCGTAGTGGAGGGCTCCGGATCAATTTTGACCACCTGGGGTTCTTTAACGTGCACTACAACGCAAGCACACGGGCGTTTTTGCATTTCGCCTCCATCGAAATGCCGCCGCCGCGGCCGGGGTTCGATCCCGCGACCTCGTGCTCAGCAGCGCAACGCCTTAGCCGACTGAGCCACCCTGGCGGATAAGTTTGTACAATCTTTCACTGTGAAGTCTGTCTCGGCATGCCGACAGTATAGGAAATTTCTAGCTTTCCAGTTCGCGCAGAAATGACTTCGCCGGTTCGCGCTTCGAAAAAATAATTACAAATACCGGCAAGGGTTGCATCTTGTAGAGATCGGTGTCTAATCACCTTCAGAGCAACGAGGTGAATCAATTTCGCTGGAGCATCTAAGAACGCGTTCTTGCTCAGTGATAGTACGCTGAAGAGTAAGTGATGTGTACGTCCACATATGAACGTCAGAACCGTATTGGCTACAAGTATTTATTTATTTATTTATTTATTTATTTATTTATTTATTTATTTATTTATTTATTTATTTATTTATTTATTTATTTAAGAAAACAATACAGCGGGCCTCTTTACGGGGCATTGAGTAACGGGGCTTCGAACAAGTTATACAAATAAAAACCAATAAAAATATAACATAGAAAGCACATATAAATAAGCGAAGATATGACCCGTGCAAACAAACTAGACGCAACATCAAAAAATACAACATAAAAACTATATACAAATTTCAGCGTATTTCAGTGTATCATTTTGTAATTATTGCGATGATTTGCGTTTTATACCACTTTGTTATTGTCTTGTTTCCATCTTCAGATATGTTCAGTGAATTGTGTTTTCTATGTTCTTTTTATCTTTTCTTTGGTTGCCTGGCACTGAAATTTGATGGTACGCTTATTGAGCGGGTGCCGGAATTTTTGTGGGCTAGTTTCTTCAACATTACTGGGTTAGTTTTGTCAATTGCGGTTATAAACCGCGACGGCCGTGAAAACAGTACTAGCGGTACTGTAGGTATATATATATATATATATATATATATATATATATATATATATATATATATTGTAACGCCCGCTTAGTCGTCTAATAAGGTTTCAGAAAGCGGTAAGATTTGTTTGTTGTCTTTCCAAAACAAGTGTGGTCAGGAGGTAAACTTAAAGAGCCTCTTATCGCAATAGTCATCCAACGTTGCCGCTTGTATGAACGCGTGTGTGGAGTGTCATACACGTGCGATGCCCTAATCTTTGTCGCAGCCGTAATCGAGCAGCACTTGCCATACCGGGAGCTGCCAACTTTAGCCATAAAAGAGCAACCTTTAAACACAAGAGCAAGCAGTATGGCGCGCTGTAAACGGCTGGTGGGTCGCGTGTGTTATCGCATATAGGACTTCTGTAACACCACACAAAATGCGGCAGTATAACACTGACGCGTATCTTCCGCAGAGCGTATACCCTGCTATTTTTCCGTGCGAACATATTTGCTTTCCTCCAAAGTATATTCAGTCATTTAAGTGCCACGCGATGTCAGCTGGTATCCCTGTCAACGCTCGACAACCTCTCTTTTATCCGCACGGTGAGCAGCTCGACTTGAAGTATGCATGTGAAGTGCTTTAAAATACATTTATCGGACTCCAACCTCGCTATCTGCAGCGTTCGTGTATAGCATAGGATCGCGCGAGGCAGGGAAAAAGCGAGGGAAATGAAGCGATACGTCCGAAGCAGTGTTGGCTTAGTTTGGTGCATCTTTTTTGTCTGACATAGGTTGGGCTCCGGGTCAAGTTCCTTGCGATACCGGGTGTTGTTGTTACCAGATGGACTGTGATGGGCTTCAGACTGTACCGCGTTTAATAGGTTGAGCCCTGCAGGCATTTGCAGCAAGCACCGCTCCTTCTCCACCTCCCCCTGCTTGTCTTGCAGAGAAGTTAATGGATTGCAGATACCTAAACCAGTGCACCACGACGAGAACTATTAATGCTGCAAGGAATTCTCAAGGCATCATACGTTGTAGGGTGCCGGAATCGACGAATTGCCGTTTTACGGTCTCACTTACGTGCCACTGAGAACCGTAGCTGATCCTACGCGTTATGATCCGTTCGCTCAATCTTCGCCGATCCACACTGTCTGTGCATTCCAACGCGATGACTTTCAATGCTCACCATTTATTGCGCTTGGGTTGTCCGATAGAGCGTGTCGAGTTAGAGAGCCATCTGCCGTGCCTCTTGCTCGCATATATAACACGGCCTCGTAAACGACAATCGCGCTTCGCTGTACAAACACGCGCTCCTTTGACGTGTCCTGCGCCTTGTACGCACGCGACCGCGCTCAGCGCCGTATGGATGTCTCCATGCATGCACGACTTGCACAACGGCGACATCCGCGAGGGGCGGTTACAGAAGGACGTAACTGCTACTGAACGAACTCCGTTGGCGGCGTGCCATTCGACTGGCTATGCAGAACAGGGGGATGCCTTGTTTTCGCTCTCTCGAGGTTACAACGTGGCGCCGAGACCGCACACAAGTGAAAAGAGCTACATAATCCTGCGTTGCACGCACAGAGATACGCTTCGGAATGTCGGCTCCAGAGTGTCGGAGCCCGAGGTCCCACAGTTTGCAACGAGGGTGCAGTGTATGTGTACATTCGTCGCCAAAGTTAACGCGAACAATCCTCGCGTCCTATTTTTTTCTCTCTCTCTCTCTCTCACTTCTTTCTAATGTTTCTTCGTGGTTCGACGAAGCGTATAGAACGGAGCGCAGGGGAAAAGGGAGAATTCTGCCTCGGGGATTTATAGTGCGCACTTTTTTTTTATGGTTAGAGTCATAAATTAACGTCATTTTGTTGTCTGATTTCTGTTATATGATTACTAACGATGTCACTCAGGTTTTGGCAAATTCCAAATGCAGTGGCTGTTTGTGTATTTTCGCTTAAAAAGAATTTCACTGAGCTCTTTCTGTTTATGTTCGATGAAATTTGAACTAGATATGTATGTTGTTTTCACTCTGTACATTGCTTTATTGACCTGCACGCGTGCCTATCCCTGCCATTTTGTACGGGGTCGTGGTCCTAGTCAAGCCCGTGAAGAGGCTTTTTGACCCCGGCTCCCAGCATCCCAAATTATGGAATGTTGGAATGAATAAAGTTTCAAAGTTTCAATTTATTTATATCTGCCCAGATTATAGCAGGGAGATGCGTTTGCTGTTTACTACGCTAGAGGCGCTGGGTAGCCGGTCACTGTCAGAATAGAAGATGTTTCGGACGGTGGTCATAACGGAGGGATACGCTAAAGGCAGCTACAGCTTTTGTTCGCTTCCTGCGATCTACGGGCGTGCTATTGGTAGTCGCACATGCCGCCTTATAATTTCATGCGCCGATTTCCGTTTTCCTGCTCATGTCTTGCTCTCTAGTTATATTTTGAAATCAATTTTTCACCTTCCCCGCGTTCAGGGTAGCAAACCGGACCTCTTTTGGCTAACCTCCCTGCTTTTCCACTGTTTCGTGTCTCGCTCTCCTTTAATGCTTTCTTTGTGAGAGCCGTCCTTCGCGTGTGAAAGTGGGCAAGAGCGTGGCATGCGATCCATGTTTACATCAAAAGGAGGAGCGACCCGTATGAACAAGCGGCTGGTTTTTGCAACCTGCCAATGCCCGTCTCTCGCACATCCGAAATGGAAGTATCGGGTGAAATGCGGGGCACGCGGTTATTTGTGAGGATATTGTGTTTCGCCTGGGCAAATATCTTGGCTTCAGTGCAGTAGGGGACCTTGTTTTGGTATCTTTACATTTATAGTTCGGATACGTACAAGACACGAAGCGTTCTCCGGCAGAAGGCTACCCGTATAGGTAACATGGGGTAGTTTACAAAGCTATTCGTTCACGAGAACTGCTTGTCATTGGCCTGCCAACGTCGCTAGAAGTGTGACGTCGAAAAACTCAACCATCCAACTAAACGCAGCCCGTCGCCACCAGGGAAAGATTCACGCGTCTCGCTCCACCTCGCGGATTTCTGCGGCGTTCTTTTGCTCATTCGCCGATGTACATTCGCTGTCAAGACCAGCCGGTACATTGACCTTTCGAAAAGTTGTAGCATACAAACTGCTTTGCAAATACGTGCCCGGAAGTCAGCACATACCATCCGCGAGACATTGCCATTCGGATTAGTGAGGCTCGGCGGGTGTCGGGCTAGCTTCGTCCGGTGAAACTGACCGGCACATACGTGACCGAGATCCGGGGCCGAATTAAGAGAGCCCGTATCAGAACCTTCACTGCACGCAGCTTTTTCTTCATCAAGTAGATCGACTTCGCCCGGAGTCGGATCTCTTGCCTCCGTATATACGCAAAGCTGCGGCGCCAAAGCTGGGCGTAAAAGCGTCTCCGCTATAAGTAAGTGACTATAGGAGACACTCTTCCGGGGGGACTGGGCTCCGCGGCCGACGTCAATCGAAGCGCGGACTTTCGTCTCGCTTACTGCGCGCGCGGTCCGGGGTCGTAAACCTGGCGCCCGTTTACGGCGTCGCCGTCGCGTTGTCGCGCTCTCGTTACCGCTAGGCTGCTAGACCGCGCTGACGCGGGACTGATACGGCGCCAACTGAACCTCATCTCAGGGCGCGCGCCTCAATGAGCGAAACCGCGCTGCAAGAAGTGGTGGTGCGTCCCGTATCTAATACTCGGCCACCCACCGCGCGTGCTATTTCGAGTGGCCCCTTTTTTATCGCTTTTGCCGCATGCGTATTGACATAAACGCTCCGAGACGCGGGCGTGTCTTTCTTGCATATAAAGAGAACAATAAATATCATTTCGTAAGCGAGACTCCGAAGAGAAAAGGCCGTAAAAGATCACGGGCAGGCTGTCCGAAACAAAAGAGCTGACTCTGGCGTTGACGACTGCGACGGGCATTTGTCGCTTTGTTTTTGTTCGCTTCCGGCGGCCATTCCCGAAGGAGTGGTCTATAGCGAATTACTGTATAGAGTATATTTGAGTGAGTAGAGTCTGGTATATATACTGCCTTTGACCGAGGGATATTAGAATTACAGATGGGGTTTGGTATACGACTGCAGTATCCACGACGATGTTCGTTTCTAACTTTACGGACACTGGACTAATAAAGTTAGCCTCGTGTATATCGATACGGTGTGACGATGCAACTATGACTAACGACGAGTCATTAAAGAAAAAGAAGAAGACAGAAATTGGAGCGGGACACTTACAGACTGCTGGGTATACACGTATGTCGAGGTCAGGAACCCAGGACTTATATACATTCAGAAAGCGGACGGCAATCCATCACATAGAGGGCAGAGGAGAGCGCCCGTTTCCATATCGTAGCGCCGTTACATCAAGGTGCCACTACAGCGGTACAAAGTGTATAGCCGATACGAGTACGGCAGTGTGTTTCAGCTACATGTGTTCGACGCAATTGTGAAAGCGCGAGAATCCATTTGGCGTGCTGTGTGCTGAAAGAGTGAAGACAAATGCTGGCGTCAAGTGCATTTCCGGCGAACGCTTGAAACTTGAATCGGATCTTTCGAGCGTTTCGAGCGCAGCCTTTCGTAGGCTCCCGTGGTCCCATGTCATCGATTTCTCTTTTTGGCGCCTGTTCTTATGTCTTGAAACAGCGTCACGTGAAGACAGAATCTTATAATACGCAAGCTCCCGAACAAGTGCCGAACAACGGGAATCGGTTTTCTGAACGCGCACTTTGTGCGTCTGGTAAATCCCACGTAGCGTCAAGCTTTAAAGCAGCTTTAGCGCATTTGCTTTTGAACGCTTTAAGCTGCTGTTTTACTCGCGCCCTACCTTTTCCTCCTCTGGCTTCGTTTCTTTCATGTACGATTCTACCTCTTCACGCTTTCTTTCGCGTTCACTTTCGTGTTCCCTTTATGTACTACATACTGTTCGAGCTGCAGGTGTTAACGTCAAGACGAGCTTCACTCGTTTCAGACCCCTACTCTTCCGCTTTATTGCTAGAAAATGGCCGCTAGCGCCCGACCCTCACTAGCTTTTGGTCAATGTCGTGTTCCTTGTGCCACAATATAAGTTCGTCTCCGCCGTATAAACCCTTTTGTAGAACATCCCGCGTTGTTTTCACAGTTCCCCGTCACTTTCGGATTTCCGACTGCTCGCACGCCTTCTGTACTAAGTTATTGTTCACCGCCCCGCACTCTTCCTTTAAAAGAAAAGAAAAGGAAAAAAAAAACAAAGGTAAAGAGCGCAGAGTCATCGACGATGTCGATCGCGTAACGCTGACGTCGTCGGGGTGTCGGGTCGCCCGTTTTCTCGTTACACGTCTCGTGTTTTCCCGTTTTCGCCACTTCGACGGCGTTGCGCGCGGCGTTGTGTAAACTTCTGAAAGCAACGCGATCCAATCAGTGGCTGCTCGGTCCTGCTGCAGGCCGCTGGCAGCGCGTATATATGTCTCCCTCAGCTTGTGGCGAGATCGAGCACGGCCGCGCCTATTTTACGGCAACGTCCCGTCACCCCGCCCCCCGCCGGCGTCGGCGCCGACCGTCGTCGTCGGTCGCGCGATCAACTCCGCACCCGCGTGCGTCCGCTTCCTGCACTGGTTTCGGAAGCGGATGAAGAAAGGGGCTGAGGGGAAGGGGGGGAGGGGGGGCTGCGAGGGCCGGGAAAAAGGAAGGATCGGCTCGCCGGCGACCGGAAATTGACGCGCGCGCGCGCGAGGCGCGGGTTATATACGCGCTCCCAGTGTGGGGGTGCGCAACTGGCAAGACGCGGTTTCTTTTTTCGCCGGCGAAGTATCGCAACCGCTGTTGTCGCGACGACCCACTGTCGCCTCGGGCTCACCGCGAAAGTGATGCCTGTCGTATACAAGGTGCGCCTGCGTGTCTTGTGTACGAGGATATATCGAACCAGTTGGGACCGAACTCGCTTCCGCTTTACAGCTTTTTTTTTTTCCTTTTTCGCCCCTGTTACTCTGTTGTGGAGGCTTTTGGTGTCGCACGATGTAACATATATCTATATCCGAGATTGACTGAGGCACACAGAGTGACTAGTATGGAGCTACAGCAGGAAGGTTCGTATTTTGAGGCTTCGTATTTATGGAAGCGGTGACTGGAAGGGGACTGCCCGTAGTATATATACTATAAGGTTTTCCTCTTGCTTTACCGCAATTGACTTTAGTTTTTCATCTGAGAGCGAACAGTTTTATCTGGGGTTAGTGTGTTTCGACTCTGCTGCTCCCCATCGTGACACCGAGTCAGAAAGGTCGAAATAAGCCTTCCGTTCAATCGCCCCTCCGCTACGTATCTACAAGTTGGACATCTCTTAACGTTCACTGTTGTCGGCGGTACCATTTAACGATGTCGAGGCTATAGTTAACAGCCTAAGCAACGTTGGATGATTTTACTGACCCCTCAGAAGTGAAAAGGGAGTAGCAGGAAGAAAGCGTTTCCGACATGTTCAGCTGATTCCCGAGTTAGCCCGAATCTCTACAACGGTGTCATCCTGTTTACAGCGCGGTTTTACAATGCCGTGTGTTTTGCGTGAGTGGTGGCCACAGTTCGATTTGTCGAACGTCGCGTGCTTTTATTGCGATAGCAAATATATGGACACTCCAGGCGCAATTCCGCCGTCATCGTTGGTGTCGTCGTCGCCGTGATGTTCCCTATAAAGTCCAATTGCGATAATATCGTGACCGGGTGCCGTATGCTGTGGGTGCGAATGAAAGCGTGCGAAAAGAAAGGATTAGTCATACCTTATCGATGACGTGGGTTCGTATCCAAACTGCCCTGCGGCGAGTTGTTTTTTCGTCCAATTTCAAATTCATTAATTTATCATTTCTTTAATTCAATTAATAATTATAAGTATGTTCCCCTATGCTGTGCTTGGTGTCTGTTTGTTGGCTTCTTATGATATGACTAATAAAACTCGGGCCCCCGGTTTCTTTTCTTCTCGTTCATTACATAGCCAGGGTCTCGAATCCGGCAGTATTGATGCCTTCAGGCAGCATGTGCAGATTTATTTACCAGTTGCCGTCACCCAAAACGTTCACGTACGCCTGCGGCCGAAAGTATGTTCCACATCCGCCGCCAAGGCTTGTGAGTGGTGGTGCTGGCTAACACTCCCGTGGTTAGTTCTAGTAGATAAACATAAATACCCCAGAAAGTGGATGGGAAAACAGCGCCGTGGTAGCTCAATTGGTAAGAGCATCGCGCGCGTAATGCGATGACGTCGGTTCGTATCCCACCTGCGGCCACTTTTTCGTCCAATTTCATTTCCATTAATTTATCATTTCTTTAATTCACTCAGTAAGTACACATAGTTTTCTCTATACTGTTATAGATGTCTTGTTGGATATATATATAATACTGCGGATCAGGCTTGGTGTTCAGAGTGTACCTATCATTGAATCGTACGATCGCTTTTTCGGTTACGCACGGGCGTAACGGGCGTACTAGCCCTTATTGTCCTACGGGGAGCATAGCGATCGAACGACAAGCGTCGCTCGATGCTGCGTTCCATTGTTTACCTCGACTCCTTTGTCCCAGTTCAAGTGAGCAGATGGAGAGAAAAAAGCAGTGATCGATATAGCAGGAGCGAGGAGTGCATGCCAGACCAGCATACTTGCACTGAGGGCATTAGAACGGCGTTATAATGTCACGAAAACAAACAAAGTATACTAAACATCGCATTGCAAACAACGCCAATAAGGGGGGAATTGATCTATGTATAGTGCTAGCTCTTCGAAAGCTTGAAGACATTCCGTCTCTCCTGACACTGGAAGGCCAGAAGACGATCGTTAAGCGTTCGCAATGTTCCCCAGTAATGAAACGTTGCATCTGGAAGCCAAGAGAGAGAGAGAGAGAGAAAACATCTGCTTAATAAAATACTAGGTTTGAGATACGGTTCCTTCTTTTTGCTGCTAGAATCTGCAGGCAGATGGGATGGCTATAATGGGGATGGGGTGTGAAGGGGAGGCTGGGGTTTAGATGTACTCCTCCATCCGCACGCAGAACACGAAGTCGACAAGAGTCCGAAGGATAATCTTGCCCTCGTCAGGCGATTTTGTCGGGTGAATCCATTCCAAAAGAGAATCCAATGAGGGTCCCAACGAGAACTTGATTTCCCAAGACGCCGACGCTTGCGCGGCTGTCTCCTGCGCATGCGCAGACATGTACTTCCATGAAAAAATTGCGAAGCCGCTTCCGGAACATTTCTTGTGGCTGCAATGTAGCGTATTGATGTACGCAAACTATTTGTCTTTGTACGAGCGCATGCCGAAGCTATATTATTGCGCTGAAGCCATGGTGCTTGCCAAATGCGGTGAGGCAGAAACAACATCCCCTGCCACGACATTTCCTGAGCACCTCGCTCATGTCGTTTCTTGATTAAGTGTGGAAGAAAAATCGTATCAATAATCCAAGTGTCCCAGGAGGTCTCGCTTCCGAGCAGTGACATAGCCCAAGTGTTCGTTTGCTTCGGTAGCCCGGCGAAAACTGTCGCAGTCTGCGCGTGACGTGTCTGATTATCGACCAACGACCTTCATTTCTGTTTCCTCGAATTGACAAAATATTTTGATACCATGCATCATTTGGAATGTGCGCTGCACTGCCATCAAAGCGCGCGATCAGACCACCTGTTTTTTGTTCAACGTTCATGCTTCGGAAATTAATCCAGAACCGTATCTCCACTACGGGGTCCCTTATAGCCCAGTTGTTGGTTTGGGGGCTGCAAACACCGTGAACCAATTAATCAGTCGCTGTATCAGTCAGTCAAGCAATCAATTGACGAACAATACGCGAGCATTGGCAGGCCTTGAAAAGAGTCGCAAGTACGGATTACAGGGCCTGTTAAAGAATAAAGCTAAAGTGTAAACCGATTTGCACCGTTAAGGATCTTTAAGGGCGCAAATCGGCTTACGTTATAACATGTGTAGAAGTATCAGAAATTTCGTCGTAACGGCTGAATGCCCGCTGGTACAGAGCACTGGTATAGGGCAATGCGTGGGGCAGAGTCAGGCTCCTTTTCTTTCTCACATCTGCGAAATTCGTTGTAGGCAGACTCGCAATACTTTACGTGCTGGTCCCCCATCGTCCTCCCGTCCCGAGAAGGCGCCCGTCAGATGCTCCCATTTTCAGCGATTACCCTGCCAGTTGCATCACGCTGTGGAAATAAAATACGGGTTTTGCGGAGTCGCTGCCAATTTCGCTCGCAGGGAAAATGGCACTGTGTTATTTTTTTTTTCTGGCTCTGTGACAGTCTTCCACGTATCCATAATTCAAGAGACACGCTTCAAGGAGCCCTCTGCGGAGAATACAGTTCGTAATTGATGCTTTTGTAAAGATTGTGGAATTTGATGTATCGTTCGTTGAGGGGGCGGGAGCAAGGGGGGGGGGGGGGGGGGGGCTTATCTCTGCCTATTCAGCCGTTTATGTCGTTGCACCAAGGTTGAGAAACTTTCTTCGCGAAAAGTTTGGCCAGACGACGTCTATATTTCTGAATTTGCGAGAGAGAGAGAGAAAACGCGAGGATATGAAAAACAGGCGGGTCAACCAGACGAGCGTATGTATTTGCTATAGCTACGTTGAGAGCAAGGGTAAGGGGCAACAGCCAGAGGGAGAGAGGGACCACTGCGCGCACGCAGAAGTCCGCGCAGGAACACTATAAACTTGGCGCTGAGCCGTGCTCCCTCAAGGGCTGCAGAAGATAGCGTCAACCTTTCCCTTTCCTCAAGAACCACTTACTACACTATAAACGATCACTCAGGCCGGTGCAATTAAAGAACTGCACTAGCGCGAACGAAAGCTGCGAAATCGTAGATGTTTATTCAAGTGCGAGTAAGATAAAGCTGCCGCGCAGTCAGGTGTTCGCATCAAGTGTGTCGCAAGACGGACAGCAACGAAATTTATCTATAACGTCACTTTTCGCGATCCAACCCAGCCATTTTGAACTCCGTAGTGTTTGTGTTACAAAACTCCGTCGCAGTACCGGCCAAGTTTGGTAACAAAGGCTGACAGAGCTAGAGCGAAGAGAGGTGGCAGTGAAGCAAGACTCGAGGCGATCAACAGAAATAGAAATTTCTGAGCGGTTGAAGAATGGACAGCCACACACTAACTGCATCAAGTCACGCAACGAAGCTATACATTCTCAGGAAATACAGGAAATGGAGCGCTGAAGGCAGGCCGGCAGCTGCCGCAGTATACGAACTCAATACCTGCCATTCTGTGAACCGAGTGACAGAAGTGTATACAGAAAGGACACACACACAAACACCAAAAAATAAAGACGACGAAGAAGCGAGACGCTGTCATTCTCGTCGTTACGAAAGACCTACACCAGCGTTGGAATTCAACTTAGACGTTATACAGTTGGAAGGGTTAATAGTTTTCTGCCTCATCCGTATACAGAGGAATCGTTCATAAGGATGTGGCGACCTTGGTGAAATCGAGCGCTTCAGCACGCGTGGTGTTGTAAAAAGCGCTTGTCGACGATCATTTGGCGTCAGTGAGTGTTTTGCGCTAACACGATCTCTCTTCGTAACATCTGAGTGGTAGAACGAGACTGCTCCAAAAATAACGTGACCAGGACGCACTGCGGCGCTAAACGCAATGGTCTTTTTCTATACCTTACTGAAGTATCTGTTCGAGTTAAAGAAAATGGTTTAAATCTTTACTTGCACTGTTCAATTAAGATATATACGCTCAAAAAAGCGTTACGGGAAGAGGTATTCTAGCGAAGGCGGTGCTCTCTTTCTGAAGGGGCGCTTCTGTACACTTACTGTATTTCGAACAAAGGAAATGGCGGTACGATTACAGTTAATATCTACGACAGCGCGACATTAGGACGTCGCGCGTAGAGTAGAGAAATTAACGCGCGTCACAAGGCGGCATTAAAATCTGCGGCCGAAATCACCTCACATCGCTCACCACGTCACGACTTCGCAAAGGAAACGAATTAATCGCCTCGCTAGCCATACAATGTAGCGAACTGTTCATCACTTATAAGCGTTTAGAGTGGACGCAGAATCAAAATGCGCTCTCGAAGCCTCGACGTTGATTACCGAACCTTATCCGCGCGCGACGGGATTGCGTGTCTGAACGTCAACAACGAATAACACTTTAGGTCACGTGGTCACATGGATCAAACTCAGTTCGCGGCTAGAACAACGAGTAGTAAAAGCACATTTAAACTTAAATATTGGCTGGAGATACGAACGCACCATGCATGTTTCGAAACCCGCATGCCCATAGAAAATATTCTATTGCGGTTCTGTTCGGGAAATAATTAAAAAAAAGAAGACGAGATCAAAGAAGGCGGATTGTAGCGAGTATAGAGGCATCGACGACCTTGGATTGTCTAGACCAGGTCGCGACCATGGCCACACTGACGACACCGCTCCCAGTGGGTGTGGTCGTGTGTATAGTTATTCTGGTCTGTACGCGAACGGCTCGCAACGTCTAAAGCGCTACAGCGGGGCGACCTCGCCTGAGGTACTGGTACTGCGACGCGCAGTTGTTATTTGTGTAGTTGGGCTAATTCCCAATGCCCTAGGTTTCCGTAGACTTAGTGATCGCTCGTTCGGGGTTCGTGACGTTCGGGGTTCAGTTGCTCGGACTCTCTGACGGCACCTTTCCCGAAGGGAGAACTTGACTTATTTGTTTCTGGTTAGCTACTCCACTTTGAAGAAGGAGAAAGGTGGCCTAAATAAAGAAAGAAGGGAAAATATGAAAGTGGGGCGCGAACTCATGCGTGACAACGTTCGCTGTGCATTCAAACATGGTCGCACTAACTCTTGTGCACATCTTTCGAGGAGTTTCTCCGCACTTGCGCATGTGACGGACCGGAGAACTACAAATCTCACCATGCCACCGATAAACCAACACTTTGGATTAACTATAACTGCCCCCTTAGCAATAATATAAACCGCCACTTAGGAATAATTTCCCGCTTGCAGGGGCGCAAAGCGACAATAGTTACTGAGCAGTGCGCAGTCCATAGCGTTCAAGTGAAGACCGATCTACATTTTACATCTTATGTAAACATCCGTTCGGTTGTATCACTATAGGGTTGCTAACTCACTTAAAGGGGTACATTGCAGTGGAACTGCTAAGCACAGGCGTTTACGAGGGATCGATGAGCCTGTGTCTTTCTTTAAACCTCGCTTTCCACAGATTTAGGGAAATCTTTTTAAATATACCGTATGCAAAAGTTTTGAATAGTCGCCAGTTGGGTAACGCGAAAGGAGACTCGGACGTCGAATCAATCACTATTTGCTTTCACGTCCGCTTCGCTAGCTTTTAACACTGCACCAGAACTGCTGTCACGCTTTATGCTACAAGCGATCTTGACAGCATTCAGTTATATTGGCATTTGTGTACGTACAATTGAGACTGATTCGTGAAGACGAATCAGCTTGGAATTTTGTTATCAGGAGCTCATCGCGTAACTGATGACAAGTACGGCGTGTGCACCGGGACTACAGGAAGAATGAACGCAGGAACGAAGAAAAAAAAAACTTTGGGCTTGTCCCCATTCGATCCAGTCTCCGCGGCGACCGTGTTTTGAATACTCCGAGGTCGGCCGTGTTTTTTCTGGCGACATCTGCTCGTATACTGGCCCGTGTTATACGTCGTCGTGCTTCGACGCGTTGTACGTGCTCAAAGTGGCGCGCGCACAAACCCACACGACGTGTGTACGGGCATCATAGATGAGACGAGCGGCCGTGTACCTGTATCCGCAAGGCTGCAGATCGAGGGGTAGGGAAGGAGAAGGCGAGATGGGTTATACCCAGGTCCTTGGGCGATTCCCCGGGAAGACGCTATAAAAAGTCAGGGGCTAAAAATGGGGAGACGAAGAAAAAAAAAAAAAAGAACACGGCCCTCATCTCGCTAATGGCCGGCGCGGCGGAGGAAAGGTCCTTAATATATCTTGGTGGGGGAGACACGAGACAAAGGCTGGGAGGGGAGGGTATCTGGGACCCGCGAGATTAATAGGCGTCCGACCGATTTGCCCCGGCTATCGAGTCTTGCGGCGGGCCGTTAACGGCGCTCGAGCACGCATATAACACGCGTCCGCCGGCCCCAGAGAGCAGCCCGCCGCCGCCGCCGCTGGGGGCGCTGGTGGTGATGGCCGCAGCTGGAGTGTTGGGGGCTCGAGGCCAGGGTACGGGGAGCACGAGAAGGTGCAGTGCTTGTCCGAGGTCTGGCTTGTTAAAATGTGTGCAGCGTGGCCGAATCTATAGAAGAGCGGTGGACATCGGCCAGTCGGGAACCGAGTTTACATTTTTCATATATATAGCGCGAAGCTGTTAGCCTCTAGTTGGGCGGGATTTTTCGTGGCGTGCTCAGCCCCCCCCCCCCCCAAAAAAAAAAAAAAAAAAAAAAAAACAAGAAACAGCAGCTGAAAAAGAGGTTTGTGTTTGAGTTTGAGTAACAGAAGTATGTTTTCTCGTGCATTCGAATTACACTCCGATGCTATCATTTCTGTAGGTTGTGCGTAAGCCGTACTTTACTAATTTTCTGACGCCTCTTACTTTGAGACATTCGATTAGTTCAATAACGCAATTACGCCAGGCGGAGGGTCCCAAAACGAACGGCAGCTGAAAGGCTTTTGTTCTAGTTCGTCTAATTCAATTCCCTGCCTTTCCCAAACTTTGCTTTCTCTCAATCGCTTTCTGGTTCGTGATTAGACGACATTCGTGCGTTAATCGGTCACAGTTGTCCACCAGCGTAGTAACGGAGGCGTCGATCAATTGCCAGCCGTTCTTATCTTGCCTTAACATGCCGTACGGCGCTTTGGCTGGTTTGAACTTCCCTCATCAGCGGCTTTCTGCAGTTTTTGAAGCAAAGATGGGCGCTCTCCTTTGTCCTCGGTAAGCTGTACAACCATCCACTTTAGGGGCGTAGTGCTCTCGGCCCTTGGCCTGGCCAGGCTGCTGCGCAGCAGGCTTTAAAATCCCTGCCTCGTTCGTTAAGAAGATAGGCTTAAGTGAAAAACTCAGCACATGCCGGCGTAATCCTCAACTGTCCTCCTATAATCATTATACCTAATCCCATTCCCCTGTGCTAGGTATCAAGCGCTATTAATTTACCTCTGTTCTGCTATTCTTATTACCTTTTTCGCTCTCTTGTTTTTTCCCGTGGGACCTTCTTCCATTGCCGAAACCGATTTTCTTATTACCGTGGTTATTTTTATATCTTACGTGATGCATAGGCTTCGGTCAATCTCGTAACTCTACCTTCATAACTTCACCTTTTTTTAAATATTTTTTTCTTTCATTCCGTACTTTAATTAGTCCAGATTTCATAAGTTCTCAATCGCGTCGCAGAAGCATTTGCTGCTGTCTCGTAGCGGCCATGCTCCGGCCACAAATTCGGCACCTCTCGTCATCCTTTCCATAATAATTCACGCCGCCCCTCTTCAACTCGTTGCCCGAAGCCAGCACTATAGCTTCGACAAGGCTGCGCACATTACTGTAGTGCGGCCGAGAATATCCTCGGGACAGGGTTGGACGCCACCACAAGGGGTCGGGTTGTCCGAACCCCGCGTTGAATTCTCATCACGCCCGACGGTCCCCGGCCGCCTGTGGGTTACACGTCACTCCACGCTCGGCGACAAGGGTCCGTGTCCGCGTGGCACTTGAGCGAGCGTCGTTAGCGCAACGGACGCGTTTGAGAAGGGGGGAACCCCTGCCGGAAACGAGGCTTGAATGCTCAATGAGGGGCCGCTGCGGCGGCTCTTGAATGTCGTTTTTTTTTTTTTTCTACATGCCACGAGTCCAGCTCTATCGGGCACCCTGAACTAATTGCCGATAAGTGTCGCCGGGAATGTGACGTAATTCGGGACAGATTCGCCCCTGTCCCGGCTCTGTTCATCTGTTATGTGTGTTCTGTGCGCGCGATGTGTTGCCATGGGGAGGTAGAAGCGGCGATTCGTAACAAACTATAGCGTGCGGACGTATGGGTTGCTCCTCTTATGCCGAGATAATGGTTGCATTCGCTGATTACAGCGCTATGCATGACCATAGTCGTACACGATTTTCTCTCGGCCAGTTTATGGGTAGCAAGTGATTCCGGAAAGGACGTACGTCACTGCGCACATGAACCCTGTGCTTTTTGCGGGAATTCGTCAGAGGTTGTGCGGTCACATTATCAGTTTTAAGCGATACTCGCAGACATCTGGTATGTTTCACAGAATGGCGTTTTGCGCAACTCGTTTAAGCTCTTTTCACGACTAATGAGCTCTGTGAAGACGCCTCTAGATTTGACTGTATAGCATTTTTACGTGTAACTGTGTGGGCAATATCAAAGTTAGAAAGCTATTTATGGGCTGAGATTCTGGCACAGCTCAAGTCTCCCATGTATAACATAACAGCGCCCTGCGAGGCAGATTGATTTTAGCATCATTGTGATTTTTTGCGTCGAACTTATATGATGACGATCTTTACTACACTTTTCAAATCACAACCATTGCCTCTTGCATCACTGTAGGCCAGTGGTTTCGTAGTCAGTTATCGTATTCACCAAATCGCGAGGTTCGGCTTGCATCAGTTCTTCCGAACTTTAGCTGATCCTACGATAGGTGAAAGGTAGAAAAATGGTCGCGCGAAGCTTCTCTGGCACTACCTTGCAAGACATGTTTCTAGCGTAACAGAAACTTGTGTCAAGCATCCTCACCAGAATAACAAATCTCATCCCTAGTTTCTAACTCTCCTGGTGTCTGCTTCAACGCACTCCTGCCTTCGTTGCGACAAAAGACTGCACTGTGGTGCATAACTTAACTTCACACCTTTTTTCTTCGTTTACATTTCCCTTTGTTTTCCGCATGAACTTCTGGCGTGAGTTAGAAGCTGTCAGCCCCATATGTGTTCATGCGTGTGCACTCGCGCAGTGTTTGGACAGGTGGGCTTCTCCACATTAAGAAAACGTCTGGGGAGAAGCCTACTTTCGGTACACTCTAAGTGGCGTGTATGTTGGAAGTGCGTGCTTGCGGGTGTGTTTGTGTGCGTTCGTTCGTTCGTTCGCGCGTGCGTGCGTTGCACTGAGTGAGAGAAAGGTAGGAAGTACAGTGGCTGTGCGAATGGTGGTGCGTCGTTATAACTGCGTAAGGAAACAAAAGCAGGACTTGTTGCTGGGCTAGTTGGTTCATCTTATTCCGTAGTGTTAGACGCAAGCAAGGACGGAAAAAAAAAACGATCTTGTCCTGATCGTTTTTTTTTCCCGTCCTTGGTTGCGTCTAAACACTACGAAACAAAAGCACATCCACCAAGTCCTGCTGGTTTCTGTACTACATGCACTCCGGCGATTATGCCGCCAAGCGTTGAGCATTTCAGTGCGCTAAGAGGATCCCTCGCGCGCTGTCGAGTACGTGCGCGCTGTCCTCTCCCGGAGGCCATTAAGGATTTCACGCATCGTAGTATGGTTCTCAGTGCAGGCATCTTGTTGTGAATGTGGATGACGACTGCAGTGGCCGAAAACGGGGAAGTCGTGTGGTAAATGGAGCGCGGTGCGCGTAGCAAAATGTGGCACTCGTGATAATGCGTGCCGGTGCCGCGTGTGCGATGACACTTCAGTTACCGCTGACTACAAGAAATGCCGTTTTATCTTAAATTAAAATTACATTAAATTATGGATGGGGTCTTACGTGGCAAAACAACGATCTGATTATGAGGCACGCCGTAGCGGGAGATTCCGGAATAATTTGGGCCACCTGAGATTCTTTAGTGTGCACCTAAATCTAAGTACACGGGTGTTTTCGCATTTCGCCCCCATCGAAATGCGGCCGCCATGGCTGGAATTCGATACCGCGACCTCGTACTTAGCAGCCCAACACCACAGCCGCAAAGCAACCACGGCGGGTCACCCGTTTTTCTTGTTCAATTCTCACAGCGTATTTTTTTTTTTCGTTCCATTATGTCATCATTTTTGTTCTTCGTGCATGATTACCTCTTCAGAGAGCGAAGCAGACATAATAAGGTAAGCTTCCACAACTGTTGCACACAGAACAGACCAGCGCAGTGCAATACACGAGGAAAGCAAAAAAAAAAAAAAAACATTGCAGATTACCGGAACCGCCACGAATCTGCAAGGATTCGCCAAATCAAAGCGCGTGCAGTGCCAAGTAAACCTAAACTAACAGTGAAACTGGAGGCGAAGACCCAGTCAGAGACTCCGTTTCCATGACAACAGAAGAGCCGCATTTCGAGGCGACGCCAGCCAACCGTCGAGCCCTTCCCGTCAGTCAGATCTACAGCCAGCCATCGTCGCGCCAAAGCCCGGGAGCGGGGAGAAAAAGAGAGACGCAGGGCTGGCAGACGAGAAGCGGAGTCAAGGTTAGGGGATCAGCAAACCGCGACCGACAGCTGCGGTCAACGGGGGGCTTCCCGAAATCGCCGCCGATGCGAAAGAAGCCACTAATCAGGCCAGCGCGCCACGCTCGAAGGTCGCGCGGCCGCCGGCTGCCCTTTCGCCCGCCATAATATACACTATACAATACGACGTGCTCGCGTAGTTTCTCTTTCCTTTGACTTCTCCCTCTTTTTTTTTTTTCTGAGTGAGATCTGTACGCCGCCACTGTCAGTTGCGCTGTGCGCGCTCTTTCGTGTTTGACGACCCAAGCGTGAATGAAGAAGTGGATATACATGCGGAGCGACGGCGTGCGGGGTTTAGAATAATGCGGCACTGGCTGCGACGTTCCTTTATTGTGGAGACCGTGTTAGTGCTGCTTTTTTTTTTTCATGACACTCGTGAATACTGATGAAGGCGCTGTGCAGAGGTGACGGTGAATGCGTTAGAACAGGTGCTTCGTGTCGTAGCAGGCGCACCTTCCCGAATGCCGCTGTTGTGATTGGACAGGTATTTATAATGCGAAGCATTCTTTGTCTCGTCCTTGGCACTTCGCGGTATAAGTACGTGGGTTCCTGTCTCACCTCGATTTAAGAAAAAAATCGTTGGCCCTTCCACGCCGTGAAGATGGATGATAAGCGAAGCTTGACCCGCCGGGGTGGCTCAGTCAGCTAAGGCGTTGCGCTGCTGAGCACGAGGTCGCGGGATCGAATCCCGGCCGCGGCGGCCGCATTTCGATGGAGGCGAAATGCAAAAACGCCCGTGTGCTTGCGTTGTAGTGCATGTGAAAGAACCCCAGGTGGTAAAAATTAATCCGGAGCCCTCCGCTACGGCGTGCCTCATAATCAGAACTGGTTTAGGCGCGTAAAACCCCAGAAAGAAGACAGAATAAGGTTCTTTATAAGAAGAAGAAGAAGAAGAAGCGAAGCTTGTCCATTTGTATAGCTAGCCATCCCCTTGCCCATCAACATTATGTTTACTGGAGTGTACCCTTGTGATTAACGAGATGTGCATTGTGTGGATACTGGTGACATCAGTGAAGACAAGTTGGCAGTGAAACACATGTTTATGTTTTCTATTTTTTTTATTCGGATCTTACGGTCCATAAACTTTTGACGCCCACTGTACGTGTGTGTATGAATTCAGCCGCGTGAGTATAAAAGCGCCGACTTTATGGGAGCGCGTATGGCTGGTCTATAGGGAAGCCTTGGTTAATGTGTGACGCAGGCAAATATTGTTAGTCTAAGCAATGAAAAAAGGAAAGATGGGAGACTCGAGAAGCTGGAGATCATGATGATCATGATCACGTGGTGTTTTGCTGGCGCAAGGACTGGATATGTTCAACGAGCGCCATGCAAGTGCTGGAGATCTCAATCTGGCTGATCGCCTGGCATTCTACTCCACGTTTCGGGTGCCAATTATGGAATACGTAGTGATCACACAGCGTATATGCTCTGAAAGACGTCATACTCAAGGTACAAATGATGACACTATGCGCTGCGTGTAAAGTGCGAGGATGTTTAATCCGAGAGTGGCGGCACAAAGTAGTATGTATGTATGTATGTATGTTAGGTAGTGTATGTATGTATGTATGGAGGTATGTAGGTATGTATGTATGTATGTATGTAATGTATGTTAATGTACGTATGTACGTACGTAACGGTACGTACGGACGTACGTACGTACGTACGTACGTAATGTAGTATGTATTATGTATTAGGTATGTATGTGAGTATGTATGTATGTATGTATGATGTATGTATGTATGTATGTATGTATTGTATTATGTATGTATGATGTATGTATCTTCGCGCGTTGCCAACGAGCTGCGCGGGAAGGAGCAAAGTGAGCGATTGCTGTGGTCCACACACCCTTACACTCGCGACCCCACAAATCACAAGTACTCAATATATATATAATTATTAATAGTATTATATAATAATATTAACACTTCGCTCCTCGGGGAGGCAGGACGTGTGTCGAGTGAACTCCTGAACAAGACTTTGCAAAGGTGTGAACGCGGTTTAAATCGTGGATCTGGGGCCTCAAAGAGTTGCGGTGTAATTCTAACGCATTTATCTCGCATTTGCCGCTAAATGGCACATTATATTTAATGCGAAAGCATCATATGCCCCATTACGCGAAAATCCGTCGGCGTGACCGAAAGATGGTACCAAAAATGGCCGATGGCGCAATGAGTAAAAACACGTAAACAGAATGCTCGGATTGACGTCAAATTACTCGGGGAGGTTCCTGTAAACAACGTATAAACTCATGGCATTGAAAAGAACATTTTGTACATTTCGGTCTGAGTGGGAATCGGACCCGGGTCTCCGGGGTGCGCGACGTCTCTGACGGCTCCATGGTTCTGGCTTACTAACGGTGTGCCTAGTGCGTGCGTCATTTTGTGTGGCTATGTATAGCTATGACGTGGTTGATGGCTCCACACGTCACGTCGCAACCATCCGGTTGATGGCTGCGAAAGTGGGCATCTTCGATTATCCGTCGCTGACAGTCCCGGACGGTCCGAAAAGCTGAATACGCAACGCTGATTGGCTGAAAGCAACGACTCGGGCAGTCCGGGACTGTCAGGAACGGATAATCGAAGAGGCCCAGTGTGACCTAGTGCGTGCGTCATTTGGGCACGTGATGCCGCAGACAATGGGACGCGGTGGCGCCACGTCGTGAGTGTATAAAATGAGCGCGTTCATGGCGTTCCGAGGTCTTCAAACGGTATGATGCTTTCGCGTTCCCTCACGTAGGCAGCCTTAAGCGTCTCTGCCGAATTTTTGTTTTCGCTTGTTTTGCTGGATTTCGCAGCAGGCGAGGAACACGCGTTGAATGGCGCACAAAGTTGTAGTAAACGTCCTCACAAAAAAGCTTTCGCAGAGTTTTAAAATAGCGAGAAATGATACCAAGAAACGTATAGTGCGTGGTTGTTTTTAACAACTTTCATACACATTTCTATTTTTTTTTTCTGCGCCGATATAAATGCGCCAGCATCACGTCGTGTCGAAACGTTCGACCTCGTATTTGCCAGAATTGTGTCGCGGTCTTGCAGGGCAAGCGGTCAAGTTATCTTTATTTAGACCTAGCAACGTGGTTTAAACAAAGCGAGGAACGGAGTTTTCAGTGTACTTGTTTCGATCACATTCGCTGTAGAACCCAAAGTAATGGGATGATCGATGTGTGCATCACAGCTCGGTCACTCCACAGCAAAAGCTTGAGCGAACGTATTTGCACCGAGTGGTCGAGAGAACTGAGGCGGACTTGCACATTGTATAGAGCTTCGTGCGCGACAGCAGTAGGCCTTTTGTTACGTGAATCCATGACTGTGCTTCGATGATCTAGGACTTTTCTTATTACTATTTATTAATTTTAATTATTGATAGACACTGCATATTATGTAATGTCTTCCGCGTGGTAAATGTACAAATCCGACAAGCAATAAATATTACAAAGCACGACGGCTCCTGCTCAAATGCAACACGAGAATAAAGAACAAAGATCCAAATACTTCCGTAAACAATACCATGTATGAAGTTGCATTTCAATGTGTCAAAAGTATTCCCGTGTTACTGTCTGTTCAAAACGGTTGTACAAGTCAGTTATTGTGCTTGAGGAGTGAGCGTACGTAAAACATTTATGCCCTGTTAACGGGGTAATTGCTAATTACTCCTTCGTTTTCTTCAGTTTTTTTTTTTTTTTACTTCTTTTAAAAAAATTGTTTTAAAACCTGTCACATTTCCTACTGCTGTTTTTTAGACGTCCTGCGATGCTTGGCTCGCGTATGCAAAGCGCTCGCTTTTTTCTTTCTTGCTTTCTGTCTTTCTTTCTTTCGCCCGCCAAACTTTCTGTTCTGACCGTTCAGAAAGCACACTCGACGTTCGTGTTCCGGATTTTCAGCGCACGGGCATGCGGGAGACTTTTGGCGTCTTTCTCGCGCGGGCACCCGTGAGACCATCAATTATCCCGCGTGCGTTCGCGTTTGGCGTCGTCGTTTTGCTGCGCTCAGGTGTCGTGGTTGCCGACGGCGGTGTACCACATTTGCTCGCGTAATGCTCGCACCTTCTTTTTTTTCGTGGGAAATTGACGTACAGTTGCGGGGCGCGATAATTACGCACGGAAAACTTTTCCAGAGTACATTATAGGTGCTACGCAGAAAAGAGAGAGAAAGAGACAGAGTTGACTGTAAATTGGTGTTCTCAGGCCAGCCAGTATGAGCTCAAACATACCATTACTTGTCAGCGGTAATTTCCTTTGTAACAAAAGCACAGGTTCTGCACAAATTGACGTACAGTTGCGGGGCGCGATAATTACGCACGGAAACTTTTCCAGAGTACATTATAGGTGCTACGCAGAAAAGAGAGAGAAAGAGACAGAGTTGACTGTAAATTGGTGTTCTCAGGCCAGCCAGTATGAGCTCAAACATACCATTACTTTCAAGCGGTAATTTCCTTTGTAACAAAAGCACAGGTTCTGCACAAGCAGAAACTGCAATGGCCCTTTACTTGCGGACACCATAGCTGAACCTACAGTCACTAAAATAATAAATAAAGTGACTCTGGCCCGGCCCATTTAGAGTCGGTGTCAACACTGACGTCGCCGATCGCTGCCTCGTCGCTAGCCGCGTCATCACTGTCTGCATCGTCACTGTCGTCGGCCTTCAGCTTGAAACCAGCCGTGTAGTGTACGTATCATACGCCCCGTCGCGAATTCTGGGGCTGCGGTCGTTCAGCTATAACATGGCAATGCATGGATAGTGCATGGATTCGCCTACACCTTCGTTGCTCGTAGCTTCGGACGTTCTCGTGACGTCATCTATTTGCTTTCTCAATTCCCAAGCGCTCACAGTTTTCTAAGCACAGCAGGGCAATCAGTCTCTGCCCACATGAATAACCGTTGCAAACTGTTGCGTTTGCAACGCGATATTTTGTTGAAGACGGTCAACTTGCGTCAGCCACAAAGGCGATCGATATCCGAGAAGGGGCGAAGTTTAGACAAAATTAATGTACTAAAAGTTGTTCCCGCCATGCCCGAACCACCACACCTGCAGCCTCCGTAGGCATTAGCGCCGGAGTTCTCTCTGTAGTGCGGGAGACTGTTTACAGACTCTATGCTTCATACAATTCCTGCTAGCAACTCTATGTTCAAGGTGTGGCTACCGAGTCTCCGCTAAGTGAACACCGTCGTTCATCACTGCTTCTCGCCGTGTGGACGTGGCTTCCCTAGCCACCTGGTTGTTTTCTCTTCACAGTTCCTCTCTAGCCTTCCCCACCCGAAGTTTCCTGTTTTTTTCTTTTTCGCTGGATGCCCGTGACAAGTTTGTTGGAAGAGCGAAGACTCGGTTGAGCGAGCTGATCTACGCGTCGGTTACGAAGACATGTAGCCTGTGGTGGACTTAAGAGCCACGCGTGTTGAGCGATGATGGTTAAAATAGAACGGGAGGTGGCTAAGAGAAGATGAAAGCTGCGCATTCCGCAGGGCTTTTTTTTTTTTTTTTTGCAACGTTGTCCGGTGTGCTTCTTCTTCTTTTATTTATTTCATCAACTTCCTTAAGAAATTTGAACTGGGGCGCTTTTTGTCAATCCCTGTAAGTGTGGTCGAACCACGTGTCTTGTTCGACCTCAAGTATCTCGAAGTATGATCATTTCAAACTGTATGATCTGATTCTTTCTTTTTTTTTCGCAAGTCGATACAGCTGCGGACTTATTTTCGATACACAAATGAGCTCAAGTGTTTCGTTTGAATCTGCTGTTTTTAGCACGTTGGCGCACGCTAAATAATTCAAGTTGATTCGCGGAACACTTTTCACGAAAGAGCACCTCGGCTGATCCTATAGAGTTATTCCCAAATATCTGAAAGCTTGTGACTTGTCAGCAGGTTATTGAAATTCTAGATTGATTTATTGATACGTTCCTTATTCCTTTCTTTTTTTTCTAATGCATTTTTATTATACGATACCAGCCCCTTAGTAATTATCTGACAACGTTCTTTCTTTTTACGCTCTTATCGCCGTTGACCGTGTCGAGGGAAGCCAACCGGTAGTGCTTCTGTCTGACATCCGGGAACTCCACTCTCTCTCTCTCTCTTTCTTTGAATCTTTTTGATGAAGTCGTGCAGGGCAAGGCAGAGAGTGCAAGCAGCAGAACACGTAGGTTCACAGCCAAACCTTGGGAAAAGAAAGAAAGAAAGAAAGAAGAAAGAAAGAAAGAAAGAAAGAAAGAAGAAAGAAAGAAAGAAAGAAAGAAAATCCTCTCGTCAAAGGCGAAGACATCGCGCTCCGCAACAGTTGCAGCTTCAGCGTCGTCGTCTGCCAGACACCCGCGCTGTTTGCTGCACGTTGGGCCTGGCGCAGGGCGGGAAAAAAACAAAGCTTAAGAGCGAGTGCGGCTGCGACAACAGTAGCACGCTTTGAAGGCAGTTCGTCAACGTCAGAGACACTACCCGTAGGCAAAGTGTGGTGGCTGGTTAAGATTAGGAAGCAGTGTTCGTGTAACCGTCGCCGGTTCCGTTCCTCCTCGTATACCTCGCCTTTCTCGTCTCTCCTTTCTGCAGCTTTTGAGAGCCCGTCGCCGGTCTGTTACATGTATGCTCCACGGACGCCGCCAGAGCAAAATACTGGCGATGTGTGCTTCTCGCGTGGGTCGGAAACACGAACGTTCTCTCGAGGCGTCTCCTTCGTAGCTATATGAAGAACGTGATGATGACTTTCTCCTCCTTCTCCCGTGTAAGTTATAGTCAACCGGCTGCTTTATGCGGTTAATTTCCCCATAGCTTCTTATAATAATCTTCTGCCTGACCGGACGAAAGTTCGTCTGGACAGGCATGGGTTCAAGTGAATCACGGTCACTGACCGAGTCTGAAGAAATATGGGCATTTCGGAACCGTGTACGGGTTCCTTGTTCACTAGGTAGGACAAGCTAACGTTGTTACTTATGTGCGCAACACATGACACAATGAGCATGCGCAGACGGATGGCGTATTTCCTGTTGTCCGGTTCGTCGTAGCTGGTGTTGACTGAATAATCAGTGATTCCAGCAGCGGTCGCCGAGATTATACGTTATTTTCCTTTGCTACGATAGTGGCGTTGTTCCAGTCAATCTAGTGAGTATGCTTCTGGGGGTGGCATCCAACCGGGCACGTCCTTGATTAACCTCCCTACCTTTCATTCTTCGTTTCGTCTCTCTATCTTATGGGCATGCTCGACAATGGCGTTCGTCGTACGGCTATTATTTCTAACGTCACGTTTGTGGTGCTTCAGCCCTCTTGAGAACTTTCCTATTTCACCAATGGAAACTGGATGGCAATCAGAGCATGGAATCTTGTGAGTTCTGGGAATGATTCAATTGACAGCCTATGTTTCATGTTCATAAGCTGCTTTCGGAGATTGCTGGTCGGGACGTGGGAAAAGCTCATGTAGTATTTCGAAAATACGCGCGATAGCGCCTCGTTTACTCATCTGACGTAAGGGATGGCCGAACATGTACGAAACAGCTTGCTGCTCTCTGTTCTTGGCCCTACCACGCTCTTCGCTCAGTTTTGCGAATAAAATGACTGGGGTAGCCGTTACCGGTTAGCTCACGGTGGATTGTCCTTGATTCAATTTTTAGGGCATCGCCAACTGAACAGATGCGTACGGCTCCAGTTATCAAGGTCGACACTATATACGGAAGTCTTGTGGCCGGCCGGATGCCAAGAAATAAAGTTGAGGTAACGACTCATGTGCGCAGGCTTCCTGTAAACTGAGAAAGTGAGAGCGCCCTGGCTTGCCCTGGTGGACCAGTACGTCCAATGAACTTGGTGGCGATGTGTCTTTCTCACGTTCCACGGTGAACTGTATATGTGCTCATTTTTGGCCATTCAGGGCTGTCCAGGAAGCGTGGGACGTCTTGTTTCTTGAAAACGCAGAAGCGGTCGTCCACGTATCGGTATAGAACGCTTTAAGTGCAGGACCGAAGGTAGTCAATACTTTTTTTTTTTTTTCTTTCCAAGGCTTCCATTGCTAGAATTGCTGTGGTAACCGATAGAGGTTGTCGCCATAAGAAAAATACGCGCTGCTAGGAAAAAAACAAAAAGAACTCGATAGATGTCCAGTGTTCTACGCTGCAGGGGAGAAAGGGTAGGGGGGGGGGGGGGCAGAAAGATAAAGAAGGGCCCACACAGATAAAGAGAGAGAAATAAAAACAAAAATGCACAAAGAGAAGATAAGGAAAGAATGAGTATTCAACAGAGCAAGGCAAAAAGGGTCTGTAGTTGGCTGCACGTCATTCTGGTAACTTGCGATTACGAATAAAGACTAACGCGATACCCCATTGTGACACAGCACACGACTAGCGCGAACTATGAAGTGGCTCTTTAGCGGGAAAAAATGCAATGCATTAGTTTACAGCGCTAAAGCTTTTTGTCCAGAACGATCGCCTTTCCTTTCAAAGGGCGAAATATGCGCCACTGTCATTCGCCCGCGACGCCTAACTTCTTTCCGAGTGACCTACAGGTATACACTCGGAACAGCTCGCTCACTTCCTGCGGCACTTGTTCGCGGAGCGAGCTCGCACGCCGTCTACGTGGGCCGCTGTATTACGCTTGGCAACCGACACCAGAAGCGAGTGCGTGCGTGCGTGCGTGCAACTGCGTCTACATGCTATAGCTGGCCTATATACACGCAGGTTCGTTCCCGCAGAGCCATTTGTTGCCCGTCTCTCAGCTGAGGAATTTGTTGCCCAGCTGTTTTCCCCTCGTCTCTCTCTCTCTCTCTTGTTCACTCTCTCTCGTATCCATGCTAGTCTGCGCAAGCTCCTCGCACCCGATTCGCTCAAGCGAGAGCACTAGACCGAAATGGTCGAGTTGTTTTTTGTTTTTTTTTTTTTTTTTTTTTTTTTTTTGCTGCATTCAACTCTATAGTTTGCGCGAACAGACCAGACGCGCAACTGTGACGGGTGACTAATGCGGGTTACGGTGGTTCGGGCTCCGAAACTTGTGTTGGCAGGGCTTCGTTACCGCGTTTTCGTTAACGTGCCGCCAGCCTGCTTGCTTGTGTGTTCCCTGGTCGTGGCATCTCTCTCTCTCTCTCTATTTCTCTCTCTCTCCCTGTTTCGCTGTTGCTTAGCTGCGTTGCAGTCCCAGTGGCTCGCCGCCTGTCGCCAGCAACGTCGCCGCGCTTGGCACTGCTATGAATGCTGGCAGCGCTCGACACCGGCGCCCTATATGTGAGCAGTTCCGTATCTGTCTTTCCACTATTCCCCGGGAAAGTTTGTGTAAGAGAGGCTTCTCTGCGCGATCGCTTTCGGTGGCGACGGTTCACCGTAGCTGAAAAGTTCTGTTATGCGCAAGCGCGCATGCGCGCTTTCCGCATGAAGCATCGAGTGACACTCTTGTTTCTTGCGCAGCACTTCCGGTTCACCTCCTGAAACAAATTAGAAATCACTGGTTACCGCACACCAAAGCACAGAACACCAACGTCGAGGTGCGAGTGCCACTAAGAGACACCCAAGTCAAAGATTAAGGTCGCCTACCGTTTTTTTTTTTTTTTTCTGGAGCTTTGCCAGACGACATGCATGATAATTTGGACAAATTGAGGCCGATTTCGTCGATATACAGCAGTAGAATTCAGTGGTACGGCTTATGGAGCCAAGAATAGTATTGAGCTGGTATCGTGGGATGAGGGCCCGCTGTTTGCAGGCAGCGGCGCCGGATCTGGTTACGTCCACATTTGGCCTTCTACGTCCTGAAACGATACAGTGGGTTGTGAGGGATGTTCATATAACGCCTCTAAATGGTACAAAAAACGAGGGTTTAGCAATTCTCATTTAACCCCCTAATTAACTCACACACACTTCAAAACTTGTCTGTATACATATATCGCGCTCCTAATATATCCCACATTTCTTCAAAATTAGGCGTCGTGAGTGATTTAGTATTCTTCCTTTTTTCTTCTTCTTCTACTTCTTCTTTTTCAGACAACCGTGAAAACAGACATGTAACGCTTTTCTCAAATCACTTCTGCGAAATCGCGCAAAATGGAGGAAAGTACGTGAAAGGAAAAAAAAAATGCTGCTAGGTTCCTGGTTAGCGCGGATGGTAGACCTACGTACGACCCGGAAGAGGCGCCGGCGCCAGGTCTAGATCCCGGACAAGAACGAAATCTTTTTTTTTTTTTATCTGCGAGGTTTTCTTCGTAACCTTGTGCTACAGGTTGACTGGATGACAGTTTTCCCTTTCATAACGTTTTTGATCACTTCTAGTCATATTAACAGCTTCGCTGTATAGGGGAAAAAAAAAAGATCGGCAGTGACACTTGAGACTGCTTACGTGCGGGCATGCGAAAGCATTATAGTCCCTTTGGGGAAATGTTTCTTTCCGCGCGTTCCTTATCCGCGCAAGCTCTCGCCCGCGTTCTAACTGCGCCTCGGTATAAGACCAAATCGAAACGCGCCAAGCGTCTCAACGCGCTCGCTTCCGCGAGGAGTTGATAACGAAGGACTAAGGAGCCTACATGCAACGGCGTTGCATGTAGGCTCCCTACGAAGGACCGCTCAGGGGCGTTCAATTGGACTTTAATGCTTTTTATTTTATAAACTCATTTTATACACTCGTGACGTGACGCCAGCTCCTCCGCATTGGCTGGGCCGTAACGTGCCCAATGACACACGCACTACCTTTAGTCAACCAGAACCGTGGAGCCGCCATGGCGTCGGGGCAGGGTGCTCGTCTTGCTCCCCGGAGGCCCGGGTTCGATTCCCGCCCAGACTGTAATTTACCAATTTTATTGCGATAGCAATTATATGGACACTCAAAAGCAGATTTCTGCCGTCGGCGTCGCCGTCGCCGTCGCCGTGAGGTTCCGTATGACGTCAATGGAGATGAAATCGTCGCCGCGCGCCGCCGAACGCTGTATGTGCGAGTGAAAGGGTGCGAGGGGCACGTGCTTTCACGGGGAGTGAACGCATGGCGGAGAACAAACGCGCGTTCTGCGCCGTGCTCCCTTAAGGGCTGCAGAAGTAGGCGTCTCTTTCCTCCTTTACAATCACCATATATGTAGAGCAAACGCGCCTTCTTCCGACGCGCGAGAGGCCGTGGGGGAGGGGGAGGGAAGGGAGGCGACGTTTAGCTGCGGCACCAAGTGCCTATTTATATCAGAGGCTCCGGCAACAGTCACCAACGCCGCACGCATTTTGAGCGAACGCGGGCAAAACGCCGACGGCGTCGACAACAGTTCTGCGCGTTGCCGGTGCTGCTGCATGTCCAAGTTTATACAGCTCATAAAGCTAATATCATTACTCCGTATAGCTCTCTACAAATTTGCTATCGCAATTGATGCTTCGCCTTTCAGGTGAAACTGCGACAACTTTTTTATTTTCGAAGCCATTGCTTTAATTTCTTTACAGGAACCTCACTGAGAAATTTACGTCAATCCGAGCATTTGTGACGTGCTCTTACTCCTTGCGCCGTCGGCCATTTTTGGTACGATTGCTTGGTGGCGGCGCCGACGACACCGGATTTTCGCATAATGAGGCATATGATGCTTTATTATTACACCGGGGCCCTTTAATAGCCCGCAGGGCCTTTCAATAAAATTATTCCATTTTATTCCATTCCATTCTATTCCATTATATCGTGATCGATGAAACTCGTGAAATGGGTCCATTGTTTTGCTCCACGTAGCCTTCATCTTCGTTGTGCATGTGCACATTTTTTAAAGAATAACTCGGCATTTTTTGAAGCCAACACGCTTGAACCATTCCCCTTTCGTGCAGTTACGATAAAAGACGAATTCCTCGGTGTCTACTAAGCCCTCTTCGTTTTTTATCATCCGAATCGTTATGAGCAACTGCAAGCTATATCACCAGCAAGAAAACTGTTGAGCTGGACATCATGGCGTGTTTTCAGAGAGGTAGTGATGGTAGTTACGAATGTATTACTGGCTTCGAAAGCGCTCAAGGAATACGTCGTCATTATATAGAGATCACTGTTTCGTTTAAAGCGAAACAAAGCTTAGAACATCAACAGCTTGCTGGCCACACTACCCTGTTCGTGCGTCCACCGCGATTGTGACAACGATAAGAAAGGAGTTGGAAGCGCTTATTGGAACACTAAATAGAAACACTGAATCAGTTGTTACCGTTCAGCAGTGCTTCGACGGTAGCTAGATGGTGTATGGCATAACTGTATGGTTGTGCTGCTCAGGTGACACACACACACAGTGATACGTAAGCATGAAATATGCACGGGCGTTGCATACTAGCGGACTTGACTGCCTTTATTGCAATAGCGGCGCCATCAGTAATGGTGCCGCTCACGCCTTTGCAAGTGCGTTACTGAATCCCCGCTCGCACCACGGGCACGCTGCCACACCTTACCGGTCTCTAGAATAGAGCACTGCACGGGCCGGTTTCTCAGGCCCGGGCCTGGCCGAGCCCGAAAGTAACAAGCGTTGACCCGCCCGGCCTGGTGATTTCAAACCAAGCCCGTACCCGGCCCGGGCCCGAAAGGTTCGACTCCGACCTGAAATATCACGCATGTATACCTGGAAATAGAGCTGATTTTCTTTCATAGCCCCCGGGGACCGTTCATTGGGTGCACGTTAAAGAAGCCGAGGTGGTCAAAATAAACTACGGCGTGCCTCATAATCATATCGTGCATTTGGCACGTAAAACCCGAGAGTTTGATTGAACTTTCTTTCTTGTTTCTTTCTCTCGCTTTCTGTGAGGCTGCTGCTAATTTTTCGTATTAGCTTAATGGATTTATACACTGTTGCCACGCGCGCAGGTCACCTGACGTCCCTCGTACATTAAACTGCTATTCGCCTTCACTCCTCCTGTACAGAATTAATGAGGAAGCGATGATGTAATCCTTTCAGCACGGATGTGATGTAAGATGCATTCAGAACTGTAGGAACATGTTTTAATTATATTTTCGCCGCCATCTTTAGAGAAAAGTTGATATAGACCACGTCGTCACCTCAGATGACGAAACGCAACCATGGAGTGCATTTCGAATACAGCGTTATGACACCAGAGTCCAGAATGCAGTGTCGACACGGCATACAAACCAGGTGATTTTATATCTTTATCTTTGTGTTTATTCAGAGAAAAGCAACGTTTTTACCATGGGAAACATGAGGTGGTTAATTTGTCAACGTACAAGTCAACCACAAAGGTTAACGAACTACGAGATCTCAGGAAACATTGAATTTTCAAGCATCGTGCAAAAGTAGCCAGTAAAACCGCACATCACAATGTTATTAGCATCTATTACTAGAGGCTGCAAATGCGAATTCCGAGCTGTGTTTATATGCTGCGGAGATAGATAGGTTGCTTCTTCTCAAATTAAAAGGTCCTTAAAATTTAGGGTTAACTGTGCGTGGACATGCTGCTTCTGGCATCTAACATTCGAAAGAAGAAAAAAAAAACCTTTTTTTTCATGTTCTTTAGCGTTCGAGTAAGTAATGAGAATCGGTTGGAGCAGCAATGACGTCCGAGGGCTTCCTTTGGTTTTCGGGAGCTTATCATCTGCACTCCCCACCACAAATGTGGAGGCTCGGGACTCCGCCTCCGCGTTCTCGATCGCGCGTGAAATCAGCGGATCAGCGTCCCTTCAAGCGATAAGTCCTTCGTCACGCAGCGGTGTGCATCAAAACAGTAAAACATTTCTTCGCTCCCTGCATGCTTGTTTGCTTGCTTGCTAGCTCGTTTTGTCTCGCTATACCGATCCCGGGTCGGACGCGAATAACTTATTATTTTTTTTTCTTGTCTTGCGCGAAGAGTGGCAATGTTATCAAACTAACGTTGCTGAGGTTTAATGCCGCGGTGGGATATTGGATGGATGGGGAAAAAAGGACGATGGTTATATAGTCTCAGCGGACAGCCTCATCGTCCTTGTTTCTCTTCAGCGACGTCTTTGTTCGGTTTCTTCATCGGGTGCTTCATCTTTCTTTGGCAGCGAAGGAGAACACGTCCGCGCCTTCTAAGGCGGTGTAACTCTTTTTGACTCTCTCGTCTTTATTATATATATATATATATATATATATATATATATATATATATATTCGTTTTCCGGTCTTAATACCCGTTTCCTGCACGCTTCGCTTCTTTGCTGGAGTGTCATACCTGGACTTGTTGTCGTATCGAAATTACTTTCCTTCTCGTAACCTCGTCCTCCCCCGGAGGAACAAAGAGGATTTAGAGCCGAGCCCCAAGATTCAGGATGCGCAAAGCGCGTACCTAGCTGTCCCACTATATCCCGTTATGTCCTTGGCAGCGACACCGTGATTGGAAAGATTTCGGTCACGGGCACATTTCCCAAAAGGTATCATCCTATCGCATGACTGTTCAAGGGCTTTCATGCCTGAGGCACTAAAGGTCAAGAGAGAGAGAGAGAGAAAGGATGCGTAGAAAGGCAGAGACGTTAACGAGAAGTAGTTCCGATTGGTTATACCCGCACGGGGGAAAGGAGTAGGGGAATAAGGGACAAATGCATCAAAGTCATACATGTAGTCGAGAGTTCGACGGACCCCTGCCTGGTCAGGTAAAATCATTGTTAGGAATGAAGCAGGTCACTAACAAAATGATGTTTCGAGTTCCTCGAACTTATGAACAGGGAGATGTGCAAGAGCTTGGGTGCGTGTTTAAGAGCCCCCAGGTGGTCAAAATTAATACGGAGTCTCTAACTACAGCGTGCCTCATAATGACAGCGTGGTTCTGACACGTGAAGCCCCAGAATTAATTTTTTTTTTAGATGGCAGACGAAGGCATGAAAGCCACTGCGAGAGTCATCTGCGCTGTCGGTGGCTGTTCACACTGTTAGAGCAATGTGGAAACGAGCGCTTATATGGCTTCTTCTATAAGCATTTACCCACCATGATAGCCGCACGTTGCATTCGACACGCCTTTATTGGCTCGCCCAGATGATGTCGTAATCGTGGCCACGTGTCGCCCGTCCAACGTTTGGCGACTCTTGTGCTGCAGAATCCACATGCGCGTGTTGTTTGAACTGTTGCATGAACGGAGCGACGCAGAAGCGTGCGCTGACGCCCTCCGCTTGTTTGCTAGCGCGCTCACCATTGTGTTCGCTTTCGCAACGCTATCGCAATGGTAGGCAAGCTTCAGTTTCTCCTTCCTTTATTTACTTATTTGTTTGGTAAATACAGGGAGCGCGTTTGGTACACGTTTTATCTACACAGCCTTCATTGAATTCACGCAGGGGGAAAAAAAAGCTTTCTCTCGGTAATGCGTTAGAAAGCTTTTTCCGTTACACATATTGCCCGCGAAGGATTGCCGCATGGATAACCCTAGCTCGCCCTGAATACACGCGCGTCCTGCTGTGAAGCACGCCGGAGAAACGTAAGAGAGTGGCGGCGCCGTTACGGGTACGGGTCACGTGTGTAACGCGATGTACGGCGAATAGGCTTGATGTCGTTGAAGAGCTTGCCCCGCAAAGCGCTGCGGGATGCGACAATCACTTAGCCTCCGAAGTGTCGCGATGCACGACGGCGCTAGACGGGTTAAGTGATATGCTTTATGCAGGTCATCCGAGCGTATGTGGAATTGAGGCTTCTGGTTATTCCACCTACTTATTCGATGCATTATCCCCTTCCAGGCTCGATATATATCCCGTTCGAGGGCGATTGAGTACACGAGCTGTGCGCACCTATAGCCTTTATTATGTTGCCTTTACTAGCGGGTACGCAAACACTCCTTCGATGTGCTGCTTGTTTGTTTAGGGAACCAAAATTGATTTTGTGTGTGCGTGATATATATATATATATATATATATATATATATATATATATATATATATATATATATATGAAACTTCCATTGTGCGCCGGCTGTATACATTTTCATGCTCAAGTCGGGGCTTCCAGATGCATCAAATTTGCAAAAGCTGTTTGCACTCCACAAAGTAAGCGCTTGTATCGCATGAAAATCTTTCCGATTCCTCATCCCTTCTGGGAGGCCATTATCCTTAAGATACGGATCGCAAGCATTTTACAAGTGCCTGTTTTGTTATAACATTTTTTAAGCGTCATGAGCCGTCTAAACTCACGCTTTCTTCGTCTTGTCTATAGCGATAGAGTTTCTCTGGCTTTCGTTTCTCTCTCTCTCTCGTACAGCACAACGAGTTCTAGCATTTTGGCGTATCGTTATTATTGCGATGTAGCTTGCACAAATGCGCGTCTTGCTTTTCATACTATTCAGCGTGGGCTCAAGAACGGGAGGCAAATCCATTTTTTTTTTCGACATTCAGAGTGAGTTTTCGCTCCTCAAAGCGACTACAAACGCACTTGCTCTATTGCGACAGTAAGGGGTTCGGCAACTCAATTTCCGCAGAACGTGTCACCTAATGAGTAAGGCGCAGAACCACAGAACTGTGACAATCATTGGAGAGTAGACGAATGGCTCGCACTCTTCTTCTTTAGTTACGCTCTATAGCTTGGGTAGAGATGACTCACATGTTTATTCTTATTTACTCAATATATTTTCCCTCACCCGCGAAGCCTAGTATAGACCGAATCGTGTTGCTCCCATCTCCTCCGTCTTCCAGCCCTGCAGTCACCTCTGAAAACGCGCCTATATGTATATATAGTACAAAAGAAGAAACTAGCTTTTACGAAGGCAATGCACGGTGCCATCTGCGCGTGCGCCTATGGTAATTTTCTATAAAACCGTTGGAGTAAAAAAAAAAAAACGGCCCGAAAACCGAGTTGGAGTGGCTGCCAGATTTGCACATCAAAAGAGTCTCACCCCGTCGGGGAAGCCGCCGGCAGGCAGAGAAGCAACGCACAAACTAAATATAGCCTATCTTTCGGTCTTGACGCAGAAGCAATGCACGGAGTCGCGTCCATCACAAAGAAAGAAATGTACGTTAGTTGCGCCGAATCTCCAATGTGGAAACCGGCGTCTGCAAAAAGGTGTACCTGGATCACAATGGGCGAGCACAAAACAAAAAAAAATTAAAAAAATAACACGAGATGGAGCTCCCATTCTGTGTTTCGAGTTACGGCGGATGCAAATAATTTCTAGCCTCTTTGGGGTTCTGGCCCCGTCGCTCACGTACGTACATGCGTGCGTTGTGCACACAAAGGCAAACTTGTTCGCGATATTAGCAGACACCGTAGCGGAGGGTTCCAAGCTATATATTTGGGGACAGGATTCGGTTATACGGGAGGTTAATGGAGAGGGCAAAGTTTTCTTTCTTTCTTTCTTTCTTTCTTTCTTTCTTTCTTTCTTTCTTTCTTTCTTTCTTTCTTTCTTTCTTTCTTTCTTTAGCGCCAAGCCGCTACTTTTTCACCTGTCCCGGTTTCCTTCCCGTCCACCAACTTCTTGTTCCTCTTTTCGTCGGTGATATTTCAGTGGCCAGCCGCGGCTGAAATTTTACGCGTCCTCGCAGACGCCCACTCGCCGGGAGTTCTCTTATTCTTCCTACTTCCAAAACATTTTATATGTTATTTTTTTTAGCTACCAGAGTCATCGAAGTGCCTCCTCCTATACATAAATCTCTGGGCGCCTATATATACGAGGTGCCTCGACCTACCGCATCGAGCACCGTATAATAGAAGGCGAAGATCGATTCCGGAACAGAGACGCGGTGAGCGGCAGCCGAGCTTAAAACACACCGTGTCTATAGGGGGGGGCATTGCCTTTTTCATCGTGTCTTTGCTCTTTTAAAACGTAGTATACAGCTAGAAGCAATCCTGTAACGCGGTCTATACTATTTCGTAGTTTATTAGTCTGCTTGCTAGTTGTTGTTTTTTCCTGTGTTTTTCTTTTTTGTTCCTGTGGCGTGGCGAAGGGCATGTCCGGTTTCTGCCACGGACACGCCAATGCGCGTGCCGATGTGATGAAAACGCCGAATTAAGTTGACCCCCTACGAAAAAAAAAGAAAAAGAAGAAGCAGACAGAAAGAAACAAGAAAAGGAAGTAAAAGAGAGAAAAATGAAAGAGGAAGTGAATGCGATCGCGAACTGCCTGGACCGGCCGCACAATAAACCACAACTTCCATCGCTTTTAACAACTAGCAGCGCGCTGTGCATGCTACGGTTCAAAACATTTTTTTCCGTGTTATAAATGCGCTTCCGGCGTCGCGTCGTGGTCGGCTTGCGAACTTCGTTTGCTTGAGACTGCGGTATTTCGTTACATGTACACGCTGCCAAGACGTTTGGAATTTCGTTGTCAGTAAATGCGTCAATAAATCTTCATTCGCGAAATTTAAATGTGACAAAAATCACACTTGGAGAGTGGGCGGTGGAATAAGGAGGTCCAGCTTCCACCGGGTCTGCGGTTCATTTCACGTCGGGTTAAACGAGGCAAAACCAAGATCATTTCGGAACCAGGGGCCGAATTCACAAAGCTTTTCTTTCGTAAGTGCTCTTTGCCAGTGGCCGGTCGCCTTAGATATTAATATGTCTTGGATCCGGTTTGGCTGAAACTTCTTTCTTACGAACAATTCTAGCGTAAAAGTTTTTGTGAATTCGGGACCAAATTCCTATGCTCCTAAGTATGCAAGGCGCAGCACAGTTCTTACGTGCCTTATATAGATGCATTTCTGCATAAGCACCGGCGCTGTAAGGTTAAATTCTCGTATCGTGCATAAAAAAAAACGATTGTCTTGGTCGTGCGCAGCTTATAGAGCCTTCCGCTGACGTGGCGCTTCCATCGAAGGGAACTTATCCTAGCTGCACAAGGCTGGTCGCATCAAGACCGCCGAAAAGTTCAGTATCAGTGTACGGAAGGGTCCCAAAAGCGTGGATAGGTCAGTGCCAGGCTCACGATTTGCGCTAAAACCATTCAATGCACGTTGAACGATCGAGTCGCGCGCTTTGAGTCACTGTCCAAGAAAAGTAAATATAGCGGGCCCACAGTTAACGGGGCAGTGTTTTGCACGACGGCGCGTCAATATTAGAGGGATCCATCACGTGCTCTCCAGCAATGCACTGTTGAGCAGAGAAGCCGGCTTGCGTGGCCCGGAGACGGAGCCGCGACCGCGTCAGGGTCATACCCGCAGTGTTGGCTTTAAGAGAGTCGTAGCTCCGTAGCTATTTTCTCCTTGCTATTTCTATTCGCCCTTTCCCTTACCCCCCCCCCCCCAGTGTAGGGTAGCCAACCGGGCACTCGTCTGGTTGACCTCCCTGCCTTTGCTCCCCTTTCTCTCTCTCTCTGTTGCTATCATCGTGTTCTCACCGAACAATGATCGTTTCGGTGCCATGCAGTACCGTCTCGATTTATAGCAGCAGCTCCGCGTCTTTGTCGCACGCGTAGTATGAATATTTTCACTTGTGACTCTGCCTCCCGCAATTTAAAGCGTAGGCATACAGTGGGAATGTGCTCTATTGGACAGAAGGCTAGCTTTATGGACTTAAAGGTGCTTTCATGATGCTCGAGTAACATGTTTCTCGTTCTCTGGGGGCGTTTTTTTTTTTCAAGGCATTAATTAAGTTTCGGCTAAAACACATTCGTGTCTTGCACCTACGGCTATATCGTCGAATATATATCTATAGGGTGTTTTCTTTTTATCTGCACCAAATTTTTTTTAATTGCCTGTGGCAGATGGCACAATTCTAACCCTTGATCTAAATTACTCGATGAGGTGGCCATTACTTCTACGAGAAATCAATGCGCTCCATTGAATAATTTACAGAATTGCACTAACTTTAATTTGATTAAATTACGGCACATATTTCAATCTACGAACTATAGCCGATTAGTTCGCAAGGCGTATCTACTTGGAACGAATTTTATGGACTGCACCAGTTCCGAGATATTAATTTTCAATGTGTCCGACGAAATGGATTAACGTTTCAGTATTTTTTTTTAGGAAAACGCCGTTTTATGCATTGAAGCACAAAAGTAACTGGAACACCAATGCATTTCGTCGAACACTTTTAAAATTAATGTCTCGAAACTGGTGCAGTTCAGAAAATTCGTTCCAGGTGTTGAAACGCCTTGCGAACTTATTAGCTACAATTCGCAGCTTAAAATCTGTATCATAAAATAATTATTTAAAAATTTTGTTAGCGTAATTATGAATGAATCATTTCGATTTGTCGTGGAAGTAATGGCTGCCTGATCCGAGTAATTTAGATCAAGGATGAGAATTCTGCTATCTCCCACAGGCAATTTTTACAAATTTGGTGCAGCTAAAAATTTTTAAAAAAATCTGTATATGCTGCGCGCACTGGCATTGATCGCGCAGCACCGCAGACAGAGCGACGTCACCGCTTCGTCACAGCGGTGTGGACACCGCAAAACGGGCATCTGGCACGTCTCGCTTGCGCATTCAGGGGGACCGCACCCCCTTCCCCACACCGCTCTGGGTGCTTACAGTGAAGCCGTCTCCATTAACAATGGAGGCGATAGCTGTCAGCCGCCTCGCGGTCGCATTTAGCGCCCCTCGAAGGACAATGACTCGGGACACGAAACACACGCGTCTTTTGCCGGGGCTCGATTATTTCCCAATGGGCCGGCCGGCCGCCAAGCAGTTGCGGCAGCGCCGTTGCGTTAAATGTCTCATTGTCGTACGGCATGCAGGGCTGGGAAGCGGCGGCGGTCGACTGTAGACCCCCTCCCCCATTCTCTTCGCTGTCTCGGCTCGATTGCCCTTGAAGTACGTGGTGCTCGCGATAAATCGAGCGTTATGTATACGCGAGAACCGTTGTTCTGTAGTTGTGATATACAGGGCGTTTCAGCGAACACTTTCAAAAATGTTTAAAGATTGCCTGTAGCAGATAGCACAAATCTAGTTGATGAGCTGGTCTACTCGAAGATGCGGACATTACTTGCAAAAATTTTTAATGCATAATTGACTAATTAACAAAAATTCACTAAGTCTTTAACTTATTACTTTATATGGCCCATATTGCAATTTTTGTAGAGAGAGAGTCTCTCGCTCTCTCTCTCTCTCTCTACAAATTCTAGCCGTGAAGTTCGCAAGGCGGATTCACTCGGAATGAATTCTCAGGATGACACCAGTTTCTAGACATCAATTCCCGAACTTTGCGGAGAAATGCATTGGCGTTCCAGTTAATTTTGTGCTTTAATGTATAAAACAGCGTTTTGTTAAGCTGTTTGTATAGCTATTTTGTAGGGCAGTATGTTTTGTATAGCAGTCATATATGCAACCTGCTTTTCTGGCATTCTGACCTTTTGTGGAACGGACTCGCGATTTCGTTGTGATGCAGGTAGCGCGCGAAAGTGGATTCGCGGAAACGATGCGTCAGTCAGGGAAACAGCGCGATCAACTAAGACGAAAACCAACGAAAAATGGCGCGCACTGCACGAGTTACAAGGAATGAGCAGGACGATTGGTGGAATGCCCCAGCGTTGTGTGTACTCGTTGTACCTCGTGTATGCGTCTTTTTTCGCTGGCATTCGTCTTATAGTTGCTGCAATGTTCTGAAAAAAAAACAGAAACGCTACGTAAGCACGCAAGTGGCATCGGAAACATGAGTTCCAACTCTTTGAGTCGCGCTCAGTGCTCGCTTAAAGTCTCGTTAACCTATCACTGGCACACAAAGTCTGCGCCAATCGGCTTGTAATAACATTCCACAGAAAGCTTTCCAGCGTCCTCACAGAATGCGGTATCAGCTAAGCTCCTCGCTGCCATTCTCCTTTATCCTTGTCTCTTCTGCGCGTTCATATATATATATATATATATATATATATATATATATATATATATATATATGTGTACTTTTGCGCATTGATGTAGCTGGCAGGCGAAATAAGCATTACTCACGATGGTTATGGGCTCAAGAAAAGCTGCGCCCGCCTCTTTCCTACCGGCGCAGTTTCTTGATCTTCCCCGCGTCCTTGGGGACCAGATTAATCGGCGCGCCAATGACATTTGGCTCTCTTGTTCTCCTGTGGACCAGAAAGCCGTCGACGGGCTACACCGGAGATCCTGTCGACCCATAAACCATCGGCAAACTGAGGGGGATCACTTTCGCGTCATATTAACGAATGCGTGGCTGCTATGGCGGCACTGGCCCGCTAATGGCGGGGCGGGTACTCTTACGGCCGCGTCATGCACGGCGCTCTGGACCCCGCGGCAAGTTCTTGCGGCTCTTTTAGCTTCCATCTTGAATTGCTGCTAGGGGTCATATCATTCGCGTCTCTCTCTCTCTCTCTTTCTCTATCTCTCTCTCTCTCTCTCTGTGTGTGTGTGTGTGTGTGTGTGTGTCACCCTCCAATTCACGATAAAAATGTCGGGCGTTTTTTTTTTATTATATGGTATTTAGGAGATGTTGGCGCCTTTAATTGGCGCCGGCTACTCCTTTTCACATAGAGATATGAAAGAAGAAAGAATGAACCTACACGCAATAAAATTAAATGTCGACTCCAAATCAGAATAACACAAAGTCCAGTCACATAAGTTCACTAATACCACACTAATACTGAAAGTCACCTCAGAAACACAACACAAAAGTTCAGTCACAAAGGCGCATTAAGGTAAACACAAAATCCAGTCACACAAGTACACTAAGGCCACACTAAAACTGAGTCAACTAAGAAAAACGGCACACAAAGTTCAGTCGCATATATAGGTGCGGTTGTGTATGCGGCTTCGATTTCAAACTACTGTTATCTACACCGCTGGGCAAGGTATAGTTACCATCATTACCGCTGCTCTACGACGTCAGCGAGGCCATTTAAGTTGGCGCTCTGCAATAAAGGCGAGAGATCGCTGCCTCGCCGGGCGCCCCGCTTGTTTGCCCCCTTGTTCACTTCACTCGGCGCTTAGGCACCGCGGCGATTTGTCTCGGCCTTTCTTGAACCGCCGCGTCGTCCGGTTTACTCGAGACACAACGCAGGGAAAGGCATCACGACATGTTCACCTTAGCCGAGCGAAGGAAGGACGTTAAAAGGTGTCGCTGATCCCTTTTCACCCCTTCGGGGATTCTCAGCCCCTTGACCACCCAGCCTTTGGTTGCCAGTCTACGGACGCTCGTCCTGTGTGTGTATCGCTGGTGGCGTAGTTTCTTTTCTGTTTTTTTTTTTTCTTAGCGCTGGATAAGTTCCGGACATGTCGTGCCAAGCCCAAGTTGAGAAGTTTGCTTCCGAAAGCTTATTAGGACGGCCTCCGTGTTGCCCGTCCCCCAGTCTCTGTCTGCGTGAAAGGCAGACACCCATGACCGTGACACCTCCTTTTTCGTAAACAACCCCGTGGTGCGCTCGACTGTTTCTGTCCCTCGTGCGAGCATCTCTTACCCAGTTCCCTGGAGAACAGGCGACGCGCTAGGCCGAGATGCTGCCCGGCGCATGTCGGTTGCATCTAGAGCCTCGCGAGAACCATCAGCTTACGCGCACAGAGTCAGGTGCGCTCACGGAAGACGTCGCCGCCAGGTAGCGTCACCTATCCCGCTTGTTCTTACTTCACGACCTCTCCCGGGAAAGACACTCAAATACCTACTCGAGAGTACGTTGACGCTGCTCACTTTCTGAACCGAAGAAAACGTCGCTGCAGCTCCCTATTCTCTCTGTCTTTCGTTTCTTTTCGTCTTTTTCTGCTTTGCTATCATCTCATCTATCCAGCGTTCTCGTTGGTACTCTATTGTTGTGCCCGAGTTGTTTCTGTCTCCTGGGTATTCTTCTCTATCTAACACACTCTCTCTCTCTCTTCCGCGCGCGAAGTCCTTGCACGCTGTCACGGGCTTTCGTTATGAGAGCTATCTTTTTCTGTAGCCATCTATTTCCTTGCTTCTATATCGAAGGCTTGCTGAAGCATCATCGGAAAGAAATAGAGGAGTTCTCGGTTATTCTCAGCGTTGGTTGATAACCCCCCTCCCTCCAGACCTTCCGGATTTACCCGCTCTATACGTACGGGCTGTGGCAGTTTATCTGGGAACAAGAGCGAGCAACGAAGAATGATGACTCCGCGCAACGCCCGTCTGTGTCAGGAGGTCACGCGCTCGCTTTAGACGCCCTGCACAATTCTATCGCTCTCTATAGTTTTTTTTTTTTTGTCTATTATTTTTGTGATTTTCTTGTTTGGCTTCTTGTTTGGCTTGCTTGCTTTTTTTCGTTCTCGTACTTCTCATTTTTTTTTTTTTCGCGTCCGCAAAGCTATGATGCTTTCCTTGGATTTTTCTCACACTCCTATGATGAACAAGGAGCGATAACGCCCCTGCTGGTCAGGGAGCCTTTTTATATAACGCGTATCCGTCGAGTCCAGAAAACGGCGTCTGCAATTCTAACAGACGGAAAGAAAGGTGAAAAAATACAGAGGGAGAATCCCCCCCCCCCCCCAAAAAAAAGGGGGGGGGGGGGTATAGCCTCGAGTGGCACCCGAAGGAACGACAGCGACGACGAATACGGTAACAACAACAGTGACGGCAACGACAGCACGATAACGACAATGACACAATGACGACGACGACGCCAGTCCCCAGACCCTGGGCTGATATCTGGATAGGGACACATGGGTTCCTCTATTTTTGCGAAACGAAACTTGGTGGTGATCAGCGTGTACCGAAAGGTAGGGAATGTCTGGTTTGCTACCTTTAACAGGGAAATCGGGTTAATGAGAGAGAAAGAAACAACTTAGAGGGGAGAGGGAAGCGCTTTTTTCTGTCTCACCAGTTCGGTGCACTGCCGCGAAGACTTGAGGCTTGTGCCAGCGAGACACGGCTGGCTGCGTGTTCCAGTGATGGGAGGAATGCTTGCCAGTCGCGCGCTATTCTTTCCTTGGCACTTCTATTTTCTCTAGGAGGGCTAACAAGGACATCGAAGGAGTGCATCGTCGGGTCCCCGTTTTTTTTTTTTTTTCTTCCCCCGAATCTTCGAAACTAACCAAATGTTTTGCAACAGGCGAATGTTTAAGTTGCTGGTTACTGTTCCCCGTCTGCTAAACAAAGTTTCGCAAATTATCAAAAGCGAGATAACGAAATAGTTTCGAAGCAATGCCGAAACAAAATGGGTAATGTAAGCTCTGTTATTGGTTTCGCGGCGGGAGCCTAACTGAGATAGATATTGTGCGTTGTCATCTATTCTTAGTTAGTTGTGAAAGCGATTGAAGGGAATGTGCAACATTGCAAGGAGTCTCGGAAGGCTGTAGCGGATGAGGAAAAGAAGGAGTGTTGCTATAGTTGCAAGGGGACCTAAAGCCTCGCAAAAGCTGCCGGTAAATGCTACGCCCGAGCGCCCTTTATCCCATTTGATAACAACTCCGTCAAAATCCATCCGGTTTTAGCGCAGTCCGAAGAAGATCGCACCGGACGTCGTAACGGGGACAAAAAAAAAAAAAAAAAAAAAAAAAAAAAAAAAAAAAACAAGACGCCGTTGCTCGATCTCCTCTGTACACCTGTACGAAAGCTGCTTGGAGTGGTGACCCTTGAACAGAGAGAGCATCGGTGCGAAGCGGCGTAAAAGTGGTGTCGTCAAGGGCTCGGTAAAAGGGTTACGAAAATAACCGCGGCAAAGGAAAATGCGTGGAAGGACGAACACATCCTTTGCCGCTTTTATAGCGTCGCGGAATGGATGGCGTGACAGAGTAATTAAATAAGGGTTCACAACTTGTGCGGAGAGAGAGAGAGAGATGTTGGACAACGAAGCTGCTCCAGCACTTTTTTTTTTTTAAGTGCTACACGCCGCGTATATAACAGAATAGTGACGACAGCACTATAAGAACACGTCTCGGATGGTGCTCCGTGCCGTGTACTTAGTACATGGGTCTTGCGCGATGTAATGGATTTCTATTTTTTTTCTTCTTCCTCTCGTGCTCGTAAAAGAAGACGTGTTAACATGGTGACTGAAAATGAAGAAGAAAATTGTCTAGTCGGGGAGCGGCTCAACGCTTGCCACGACAAGCCCGTTACGCGCGAAGCACTCAGTGGCGCACGCAGTTTTTCGTTGGTGGCTTTCTCTACTTTCGTATACAGAATGCCCGACAAACGAAAAGAGATAGTTTCCCGATAACGGCTGCATTATCGGGCTCTTCGTCTTCGTTATCTTTATTTTTTATTTTTGTGGGAGATCGCAAAGTGCTGGTGATCAAGCTAATAACGAAGAAATAGCTTTTGTTCGGGGGCATCCTTGGGTCATAGCTTTCTGATCGCTAAAAGGAAAGGCACACGGCTGTTTTCTAATTAAAAATGAATATTCCAATTAAATGGAGAGATCCCATTTTTTACATTTTGCCGAAGGAATTGGAACTGGACGTTGGCTCAAGAGACAGCCCTAATCTGGTTTATTATTTTTTAATACGATTAGATCTGAATTCTAGGATATGTTGTCGCCTGTAAGACGGCGCCGGCTACTTGTCTCTTGATTCATAGGTCTTTCTTTCTTTCTTTCTTTCTTTCTTTCTTTCTTTCTTTCTTCAACAGGCCAATCGTTGAGGTAATGAGTGAAATTGTGTTAGAAGTACATTGGGTGGAATGAAGCATGTGCCTGTTATCTTGGTCAGTTCGCCATTCCAGAGACGTACTTACGATCGGCGTACGAAGAAAGGCAACGCGCTTAAATATATTAATCAAGCATTCGAGAGCGAGCAATACTTTCTTTGGTATAGCGTCCTCGCGCCGTTCTTGACAAAACGTCCAGATCTGCTTAAGAATTCAACCTGCACCAGGCTTATTTTTCAATTCTTTTTCTTTCTTGTGTACTGAAAAAAGAAAGAAGCTTTGGTGGTAGTGCCCAATCTTGCGTGACTCGCAGTTCGAAAACAACCTAAAGCAAAAAACAACCGAAAACACATAGCAGCCAATGGGCACTACAAGACTTCGTGTACGCATAGAACAACAAGATATAAATTTAATAAACGTAAGGGGGCGGTTAGCTGCCGATGTGGTCATTACGCAAGTCGCATCAGTGCTCGAGATCATGTCTTAACGGGCTAAGAACGGGCTAAGTGACGCTTAGCACATCCTACTCAGTGGGTTAGGCTACATCAACCCGAGCGTTACAAACTTTTGAAGCTATCGTTACACCACCAGCACCTCCTTTTAAGCGGACCCGACCGCTGCCGAAATAGCAAATACATAACCAATAGATTATCACGTCTCGATGTCGTCGGAACGTTTCAGCTCCCTAGTTGGCCTGGCATGTGTGTATGTGTGTGTGTGCTACACCGAGGAGGAGATATATTTCTCTCGGCTAATGGAACTTGACGTCCCGCTTTTGCTCTTATAGTGGCCCCGCTGCCATCACGATGGCTCCCTGTTAAGCGCCGGTTTCGTGACTTCCTCCAACGTGATGTTTTAATGCATCTCTCGTGCCTTCAAGTAGGGCCTGCAACTGTATGTTTATATCTACGGAACTGTTGACGCAGAATGCTGCTGCAAACGAAACGTCAGTGGCGGTCCCGCTAAAACGACCGAAGAGAGCGGTTGTACTATATATGCACTAGCATTCCGTTCAACTGTTAGCATACGAGGGTGTCCGCGCCAGCCTACAGCTTTTTTTTTTTTTTTTTTTAAGTGCGAACCTTTCTTTGGGTTCTTTTCCGGGTGATGCCGTTCGTCGTCGTGCTCTCGTCGGATACATCATGACGGCATCAAGTCATGGCACTTCATTAAAAAATAAAGGTTAAGCAAAATTAAACCTATAACGCACTCACTCGCAGTGCACATGCAGTTAAAGTAAACCATATTGAACTCGTCCGTGCGATGTATACTATGAGCACATTCGACATTACCAAACTTGCACCTCTCTGGACAACGCGACCACGCAAAGTGTGATGAGGGGCGTTGTTGTTTGCAAGATTCCAGCACGGCCCGAAGCACTAGTGTTCTCCAATCCTTATATAGCTTCACATTCACCCCCCCCCCCCCAAAAAAAAAAAAAGAAGAAAAAAAAACAAGGGAAAAAAGTGGCAATCTATACGTTGAGCTCGCGCGCGAGTCGCAGAACGAAGCACAGCTTGCATTAGAAGAAACAAAATTGAAGAGACGGACGCGCGTACTCCTCCTCAAAGCCGTCTATGCCGTCTCAAAAAAAGTTTACTTGTTCGCACGAGCAACTAGCGGCAGCGCGTGCACCGATAACCCGATAACCTCATTTGCGAAAGGTGTTGTCCTTCATTCAGCTGGACTGCTGGGTACTCGTATCTCATTTCTATCTTATTCTTGCTTTGTTCGTTTGTTTGTTTCTTTGTCCCCAACTTCTTTATTTCTTGTTTTCTTCGCACGCGCGTCGAGCGCCCATGCTGCGCGTACCGCGACCGCCTGTTCTCGTCTCTTTTGTACGCGCGATTTGGCCGTGAACCGAAGCGGCCGTCTGCGCGTATACAACGTCTGTCGGGGCGACGAGTGGGTAGCGAAGAAAAAAGAACGGGGAGAATCTTCCTATGGGGGGCGGCGGCGCGCGAGTCATCGCCCGCCGTTTGCACACGCTCGGCTGGTTTTGAATTGGATGAACTGCCGAGCGCCGTTCTACTTATAATGAACGCGCAGTGCCAGCCGACGCCTCGTGCACCACGCACCACTGGTACCGGCGACGGCGGCATCAGCAGCGATGCGTCTGCGTTTTCAGCACGCGCGCCCTATTCTCCCGATGCTGCAGACGGTGTGCTTTATTGGAACTGCAAGCTCAAACACAATGCTTAGGGTTTAAGAAGGGGAGGAGGAAGGGGGCAGGGGGCAGGGGGGGAGGGGGTAGACAGACCAACATAGAAACCGGTAGTGCGCCCCCCCCCCCCCCCCCCGGGTTAGAAATGCCGCCTCGTGCCACGAGGTGCTCGAAAAGCGCGAGCGTCTCTTTGAGGGCTTGCGAGGGTTTGTTTGCTTTCGTATTTATAGAACCGAATGGCCGGTCAGCAGCGTCGGCAAATCCGTTGCACGGGCTCGTTTCCCGGAGCGATATGACTGTTTGGTTAGTCCGGCTTGGTGGCGGGCACGCGAGCTGTCAACCGGTCCCACCGGGATCGTTTGGTGCTGGGGCGTTGTTATGGGGATAATTTATGAAGGTGCGTTGCCGGAGCTACAGAGACGATGTTGTTACAGTGAAGCGCATTGTGGCTTTAGTGGAAACTGGCGATAGCAGGGTCGCGGCAAGCCTCGCTTGTAACTTCAGCTGAAAGCTGTTGGAAAGACCAACGCGATATACACCTGGCCGTGAATGTCGTGAAGCGTGAATGTCGTTGTAGTCACCTATAGCTCACCGCGCTTGCGCGCTCGGTCCTTTTAATATACATATTAATTAGCGTTACCGTATTCTTTGTTATATTTTGCGCTTTAACATTTCCCCAGTACATTATAGATAGTTAGAGATTTGCTCTCTGAGCGAGTGATTTATTTGAGTGAAATGGAAAAATTTTCCAACTATCGTGTCGCTGGTTTTTCCTCAAAGAATAAAGCGTGCAGTTATCAGATCAAGTAATGATAAAATCAGCGGATATATATATATATATATATATATATATATATATATATATATGTGTGTGTGTGTGTGTGTGTGTGTGTGTGTGTGTGTGTGTGTGTGTGTGTGTGTGTGTGTGTGTGTGTGTGTGTGTGTGTGTGTGTGTGTGTGTGTGTGTGTGCGTGCGTGCGTGTGTGTGTGTGTGTGTGTGTGTGTGTGTGTGTGCTGGCGATAAAGCACATTTCGCAAACGTGCTTACATTGACAATAAGAAAATTAACACAAAACAACAACAAATTGACACGATTTGCATACTTGCCCATCGCTTTTCTCACTCTTTTCAATCCTGACTTTACTCTTCAGACCGCGCACACTCGCTCACGCCGGATGCAAGCTAGCGCGTCACTAACTGGTTAAATTACTGAATCTCACTGCGTCCGGTGGAACCGAAGAGCAGCGTCACCTCGGTTAGCGCCTCTGCCTGGATTATTTTAAAGATGCGTTAGTGCCCAAATAAATAAACCGCGTTGGCAGTGTGTACAATGATTCTCACTCCGAGTATAGTTCCCTACTGCTTTCTCGGCGACAACCCCGAAATCGTTTCACGTCCTTCGTGTTCACACCTAACCGTCAGAGGCAAGACGGTATGGCTAGATTGGCGACGCCTCTTTAGATTCAATACTTCGCGATTTCTGCGCCGCCTCCTAAAGTTAACTTTCAGTCTCTAAAATAAACACATGTCCCGCCTGTCCCGCATGTAATAGTCTTGTAGGATATACCGAAACCTACTGTACTTCGCAGTGTGCCTGTATCTACATCCTGTATCGATTAACTAAATTCCATCTGACCACGTTTCGACCGATCGTCACTCTTACAAGCTTCGTTTGCATTAACTCGACGCTAGTGGGTCGAACGGGAAGTAGAGCTAACCCATCCCGAACCGATCGCGGTTACGTGCATCTTGCCGTGCGGGTCGGGCGAGTCAACCCACCTCTTGCTGGCGGGTTGACCGAACTCGCCTCGACGCTCGCTCGATCGGCCCGACCCGCTGACATGAACCCGACGACTGGATTTCAGCCCGACAAACCGCCTCGACTCCGACTTTATCGGGTTCATGAACACGTATGGTTAGAGGCGGCTGCTATAGACATCACTGGACTGTGCCACACGCTCTTCAATTCTCCGGTAACTTCTTGCGCCTACGTGCACACATTACCTTTTTATGGTTCCCGCTATCCCTGTTTTTTCATGTTCCCTTTCCTCTCTGCCAGTGTAGGGTAGCAAACCAGGAGCAACACGTTTAACTTTCCCGCCTCTCCTTATCACTCACTCTTCCTCTTTTGCCATTAACTGTCAATCCGACGTACGTTTGACACTTCGTATCCTTCAGCGTGCGTTCCGATAGCATCCTCCTTGCACGTTTCGATACTAGCAGCACCACAGTTATCTCGGAAAAGTCAGAAGGACGTCATTCTAAACACCGCAATTGTTTCACCGGCGCAGATAAAGGGAACGAGGCAATGAATAACACAGCACGTAGGGCCGCTCAGCGGACAGAAGTGAACGGGCGGGGGGGATAAGTAAGCGACGAAAGCGCGGCTGAATCGTCCCATCAAAAATTTACCGACCGCGCTGCTACCGCTAGACACCGGATGGGTGTCTGCGCGTTGCCCCGCAGAAAAGCGGCGAGGTCTATTTATCGCCCCCCTTGCGGGAGCGACGAGCGGTGGTGGCGGAGGGTGATTCTCGCGGTCAGCTTGGAGTAAAAGGTGGAGGAAATGCCCTTTGGGGGTTATGAGCGCGTTTGTGTGCGTGCGTGCGTGCGTGCGCGCGTGTGTGTGTGTGTGTGTGTGTGTGTGTGTGTGTGTGTGTGTGTGTGTGTGTGTGTGCGTGCGTGCGTGCGTGCGTGCGTGCGTGCGTGCGTGCGTGCGTGCGTGCGTGCGTGCGTGCGTGTGTGTGTGTGTGTGTGTGTGTGTGTGTGTGTGTGTGTGTGTGTGTGTGTGTGTGTGTGTGTGTGTGTGTGTGTGCGAAATTGCGAGGATGTGAGACTAAAATGCCTGGAGGCTTGTTCAAAGAGTGTGAGACGAGAAAGGAGTAACGGCGAAGCAGAAACTGGATACGCTTGTCTCGTCTTAAACAGCCGGCGACCGAAGCCGCGAGAGAAACAAAAGAAATTACGCGAGATTAAAACTGGAATAACAAAAAAACGGACGTCTTTGTTTCCGACTCTCACAATACTAAAGGCCTCGTGTGCGCTGCGTATCTCCTGGGTCCCGGTTTAAAGCGAGTCTGTTTTATTCGTAAATCTTTTTCTCTTGCATTAGTCTGTTGTCGGGTTGCGTAAGTTACTGGCCAATGAAAGGGAGAAAAAGAGAAAAAAGAATCGGGCACGGATGATGAAACGGAAAGACTAGGCAAACAAAGTCCGGTTGCCGTCTTCCTCTTTTTCCCCCCCCCAAGTTCTGGTCCGGTCTCAGCCCCCGAGCCCCGGTTCGCTTCATGTGTTTGCATTGCTAAGGAGGCAATTACTGGCCTCCGGCGAAAGTGTGGTCTTTTATTCATTCCTGTCAGCCTTCTACGCAGGCTGGTTCCTGTGCGACACACAAGTACGTGTCGTTTCGGACTGCGCTGTAATTATCCTGCGGTTGTAATGCACAAAGTATGGGGTGGCTTTCCCCTGTCGCTCGTTCCTTTATCATAATTTGATACTTCTAGCGTGCTCAAAACAGCGCAGAAAACAGGGACGAATGAGCAGACGACAAAAGCTTTTTTTGGGGGTCGTCTGTTCACTGGTTCCTGCTTTTTGTGCATCGCGTCAAAGACACACCTTCGATTCATATCATTTCGGATATCAGGTTGTGGTCACGACAGTAGATATTGACTTTATTCTCGCTATCATCCCTGTGTCTCGCTAGCGGAAACGCGCTTTGCAGAATTCGCTCTATGAGTGGGTGCCTCCATCTGTGCCACGTGTCGTGATTTCGCCTTACGTTACATCTGCTACCTCATCTTATTCCAGTTTGTTTTGTTATAGCGGACCGTACTTGTAGCGACGATATACTTTCACAAGCAGGAACGCATCGCTCGATCAGGTTATGCGCACTGTTTTTCACGAAAAAAACTTTCCGCGTGGCGTGCTCTCGTTCCAAACGATTCGCATCACAGCGTGCAGCGTCAAGGCGGGACCTTAGAAAGCCCAAACAGATTTCTCGGAAAGAATCGAAGTTGAAGAAAGATTCGTCCCAGTTCCGGGAAATCGAACTCCGGCACCAACGCCTATCAGGGGCGGTTAGTCTGTCATTTGAGCTAATCAGGAGGCTAGCAGACATGCAGGTTGAGGCCTTTCGAAGCGTATATAGATACATTGAATGCAGAAAATCACTTCTGCGGCAGCCCGCATGGTGGAGGATCGATTGTTTATGAAATTGAAAATTGTAATTCGCCTAGACTGTATGCGGGAAACGTTGCCTCTGTAGATTAGTGCTACAGGGCAGGTAGATGCCAATTCCTCCCTTTCACGAAACTTTTTTTTTCCACCTTACGCGCTTCCACAGAACTGATTTAGCAAGAAACGGTATTACGGCCTGTTCACCACGTTTTGATCACTGCGTGATTGAGACGTGGCGTGTCCATGCCGCCACGCATATTTTTGGGTCAACTTGGCATAAGGCGGTCGGCGAACGAGCGCCGCGTCCTCCCACGTTGTTGTCCCCCCCCGCCCCCCTTGAGCTTTCCGTCGGGAATGTCTTTCGTGCCTCGTCCTTAATGTCACTCTTTTCGTGCAGACCCCAATGCGTGGGACATCTGTCCCGCGGTTCATTCGTTGTCCCCGACTTTGGGCAAGCGCTGATCGCTGTCGTTTTCGAACATCGTGCGAGAGCGATCGAGAAATAACATCGGCGTTGGCTGCAGAAAAGAAAATGAATGTGTTATACAAGACGGGCACTGGCGGCACGAGTATATGGTGTACGTATATGCTGCAGCAACGGAAAAGGTTTCTTTTTATGGTAGAAGAAGTCGCAGTTGCTTCAGTAATATCGTGTTCGCAATCTGTATGAAGCTGCTTCTATAGTATACACGAAGATCATGCAATCTCCCTGCCTCGCCCACGCACGTGTGGAGTGGGTGCGTTTTGCTGGAATTCTTTTTCGAGTTGTCGTATCCTTGTCACGCCACATTGGCTTCTGCGTGCGTTTTCGGTGCTGAGAAAAATAAGCTTGAATTGGCATCACGAGTGCTGCGCGTGTTTTGCATACTTTCCATTTCCATACCTTCTGACATTTGCGTGTGTGTGTGTGTGTGTGTGTGGGGGGGGGGGGGGGGGGACACTTGCGTTGCAATCTTGTACGCAGAAAACGAAAGAGAGACCGACCCAATACGATTCCAAAAATGAGAAAATTTGGTACGCCTTGGTCGAACATTTTTCTTTTTCGTAATTGTTTTGCTGAGTGTTGAGGCGCGCAATGACGCAAAAAAATATCGACTTCAATGCCCTTGCTTTTACTAGCCTACCGCTGTACTTTATTCGACCCGTGCGCACAAACGCAAGGTGGCGTGCGCCTTAGTATTGGCTACCAGTCGTCACCCCGAACTTATACAAAACGCATGTATTCAACTGTAAGCTGGGCGATTACCGAAGAAGCGCGTACATTCGCAAGTATGCAACTTTCCTGGAGTGAAGCAATAGTAACGAATAAGAAGATAGGAAATAAAGAGAAAAAGAAAACGGCGTCATTTCGCCATCGTATTTAAGTTCTCTCCCCGTAAATGGATCGCTGTGTCTGCTCCTCGTTTGGCTTCGATACTTTCAGAATGAAAGGCGAGATCATCGCCATCTCAGTGCCGCATTACGGCAAGCGCTCGGAAGGGCTTACAATTTGCGCCGAAGGCAAGTGGCGTATACATCACAAATACTAAATGGCCCAGAATGTGAACGAAAAAGGAACCAGGGGGAAATGGAAAGAAGCATTCACGTTTCGATACCAAACGATCCCTCATATGTTGTATGGTATATGCAAGTCGTCTTCTAAACTGGCGCCTCTATACGTATCTGCTCGGCTTCCTTTACGCCGCCGGATATAACGTCTGGGCCGTGTCTCACTAAAGCGGGAACTCCTAGAAGATACTGCTCACGTTCACTCAAGTATATGTTCACTTTTTGTCCGTAGCTGTTGTTCGCTTGGAGGATATATATTCTGAACTCCTTTGCGTAGCGAAGAGAACACACCATTTATCGCTAAAGTGGCGGCGCGATGGTGGCTCATAATGGGTTCCGGCATCAGCTTCGATAACTCCGATGGCGTGCTGGCAGAAAACTATAGAATAGTAACAATAATAAAACTGATAAGCATAAGCGCTTCGCATTTCTCGCAGCTGGTGCCTCGACAAGAGTGGCACTGGAGTTGGCAGACTTCGCTCGGGCGTCACTTTGTTCGTATATATTTGCGCCTTTGCTCACTTCTAGACGCGTTGTGCAACAGTGCGTACTAACGCATCGGTGATCCGAGTTGTTTTGTTCGTTATCGCTCTCTGCCTATCGCTTCTACGCACACGCACGCTCGCCCGCAACACACACACACACACACACACACACACACACACACACACACACACACACACGCACACGCACACACGCACACACGCGCACACGCACACGCACACGCGCACACGCACACGCACACACACACACACACACACGCACACGCACACGCACACACACACACACACACACACACACACACACACGCACGCACACGTTTTCTAGCTCTCGCCTGTCTCTCTTCCACTGTTTCTTTATTATTATGTGTTCGTCCCTTTGAAGATTTGCCAGATGAGATCTGTTTCGACTAGGAGTGTTTCTACTCTCAGTGCCGGAGCAATTTAGCAGGTAAATTACGTTTCTCCTTTCAACAGCAGCAGAAACAACAATAGCGACGAAGGAAAGTCATGTTGACGTACCGGTTCTTCTTTTTTTTTTTTTCTTCGAGACAAACGCAATTTACGAAAAGGAATAATGCACAATGTCACATGCCGAGATAGGCGGAAAGCGAGGAATTTGAACGCTGGGATGTATTGAAGGGCTGGAGCTGGTGGAACGCTCGCTTGCTCGCTTCTCTTCTATCCGTTTGTATTGGGATTTAGGGAGACGTGTCTTTCTTTTAAAATGCAGCTGGAGAAGAACCACTACTCATATCGGCCTTTCCAATTGCTCCTATATTCTCGCTCCCGAGTTCATAACCGGTGCACCGCCCGGAATGAGTGAGAAACGAAAAAAGAAAAGATCAATGAGCTGCTCGCGGCTTTCTTTCTTTCTTTCTTTCTTTCTTTCTTTCTTTCTTTCTTTCTTTCTTTCTTTCTTTCTTTCTGTCTCTCTTTCTTTCTCTCTTTCTTTCCTTCTTACTTTCTTTCTTAATTTTTTACAGCGAAGCTTTTAAGGGCTCAGTCTTCGATGGTCGCGTCCGCATGTAGAAAAAAAAAGACTAATTGGCCGTATGCTGTATGTGCGAGTGAAAGCGCGCGAGGGACGCGCGATTTCACGGGGAGCGAGCGCACGGCGGAGAGCAAACGCCACTTCTTCCGTCGCGCGAAAGCCCGTGGGGGGACGCGAGGGAGAGAGGGAGGGGAGGCGACGTTTAGCTGCTGCACCAAATGCGTATATCTTGCGACCGGGCGCAAGGGTAACTGGCGACTCATACCCATGTCACACGGGCACCCACTAACTCCTTTAGGATAAGGGAGCGCGAAACTTCCTAAGGGAGTTCGACCTCAAGGAAGTTGTGGCCGTGTCACACGGCCAATAACAAGTTTTCAAAAGGAGCCGCCAGAGGCGCTACCAGCGGCGTTTGATGTTTGTAGAATTACAAAAATGTAACTTCTAATTACGCTCGTAGCTATTATAATTAATGCTCCTTCCATAAAAAATACTATTTATTATATTTGATGCGAAAAAAAATGACAGCAGATCCACGAGGTGAATGATGATGAGTGGGCGAAGCTCCGCAGGGAATCATCGGATCTCCCGCTTAAGGGGACGCTAGCACAAACGCGTTAGAAACGTGCAGTACTCTCTAGTAAGGGGGAGCGGCCACAGCGTCTTACGCAGCCATTTACACATGCCGGAACGTGCACCGCGTTTGCCGACGCCATCACATGACTGCTGAGAGAGTATACCCCCCCCCCCCCCCCCCGTATTCATAAACGCTCCTCGACTTGAACTTGACTTGCCACCGCTTTGGGCAGCGCGTTCGAAACGCGTTGAAGGTAAGGTGGAGAGGCCACAGCGTCTTACACCAGCTTCTTACACGGGCCGTAACGCGCTAGCACAAACGCGTTAGAAACGCGCTAGAAACGCGGCCTTTCGTTAATGTTGGGTATTTATAGCCATCGTGGTGCGTTTGTCCATGTCCGCTTCGTGGCGTAGTGGGCTAATGCCGCGCGCTCGGAAGCGAGGGGTCCCTGGTTCGATTCCGCGCTACGGACACAACTTCGGAATTTTTTTCTCATTTTTCTCAGACCATAGAGGAGGCTATGCTCAGACTGGTTACACACTACCACTACTACTACGACGGGGACGGAACGGGTGCCGCCATAAGGAGCTTCGCCCCTAAAACTTACACCTCGCTAAAAATCGAAGTGCGCTCGCTAAACATAGCAGTGCTGACAGCGACGCTAGCCACCCTGTGCTTCTCTGTGTTCCTTTGCGGTGTGGCGAGTAGGCTGTGCACGGCTCTGCGTTGTTTTACCCGAACAATACTCAACATGTCGTGCACTGTGATCTCGTGAGCTTTTCTTTTTTTTTCAACAACAAGCATGGGCACGAGAGTACTCCCTTTTGCCGCTGAGGGAGATCGCCGATCTCCCTTGACCAAAAGCTGTGTTCAACTCCCTTAGTGGAAGGGCGACCGTGTGACATCGCATGCATCTCCCTCAAGATAAAGACGACGGAGTTAAAAGGAGTTTGCGGATGCCCGTCTGACAGGGGTATAAATCTCCCACGCGAAAAGAGGACAGTGGGAAGGCAGCCATGGAGGGGGGGGGGGGGGGGGGTTGCGGCTTCTGCTCTGGGAGCAACTTGTACTTTACGCGGCGCTGGGCTGTCGCGCGCACCGTATCTTGAAAGTGATCTGCAGCACGGCTGCAACCTTTGTATGCGCTGTGCTTTCGCCGCTCAGTTGCCGCTGAAGCGATAGACAGCATGAACCTTCGCTCGCTGCTGCTGGCGCGCTTGCTCACGCCAGCATTTTGATAGCGGTTGTGTGCGGTCACATAAAGAACGCGCAGAACAAAACGCCGCGCAACGGCGGCGGCGTTTTGCCCTCGTTCGCACCGAACGCGCGCGGCGTTGGTGACGTGTTTATGAAGAGCGTGCCAACCTTTTCCGTACACCCTATATGATGATGTACCGTAGCGATCATAAGGTCATGGTCCCTGTGGTCACTAGATAAATGAAAACCACCGGTTCATATATATTTCTCATTCTTTAATAGTTCGAATAGCCAATTATACCATCACATCTTAATATTCATAATTGGAAATGCATAATTCCCACCATAGTACTGCTTCGCTGGTCTTCCATCTCCACCCCAGAGGAAGGGCTGACAGTTCTTTCTCTCTTTCTTTCTTTCTCTCTTTCTTTCGAAGTCGGAATTTTCTTTCTCGCCCTTCCGTTGCGAGCCTATCAACTCTGAATTCAAGCTCCTCACTTTGTCATCGGGCTTTTCAGCGGGTAACGCCGCGTTTGGAACGACTTAGCGACTACAAAAAAAGAAAAAAAATTATACAGGAAAATCTGCTTACACTGTGCCGTGCTTTGTTTTCATCTTGAGAGAGGAACTTTCTAAAAAAGAGCTTAAACTGCCCGCAGGCCGCTCCTCTGGTTCTCGTCTCGTCTTTTCTTCTTCAGCGATGATTTGATAAAAGACGAGAATCTTACAATTGCAGGGACGACGAGCAGGGTACGGGTTTCGTCGCAGGAGCAGAAAATTGCCGAAATTGTGTCTCTTTAGCTCTCTCGGCGCCGTAACGAGACTGTGCAGTAACGGAAATGAAAGAGGAAAAAAAAGAATAGGAAGAAAGCAACAGAAAGCGAGAGGTCTTTTGTTGCAGTGGTGAAAACATCTGCACTGCCCGCAATGGAGACAAACGGGCGGAAATTTGCGGCTTGTAGAACAGTAACGGCGAATCTTAGTGAATAAGTTTCGTGGGTGTACTTCAATGGACAGTACTTTTTCATGCACGAAAAAACCAGTGTCGTCATTAGAGAGTTTTAGATTAGGGGGAAGCAAGCGCTATAGCGGGCCCCTACGCTTGCGTCCCCCTGATCTAAAACTCTCTATTTTCTTGTAAGCAGTACCATGCAGATGCAGTCAAAATGGGCTTTGTTCACTCACTCACTCACTCACTCACTCACTCACTCAATCAATCAATCAATCAAGCAAGCAATCAATCAATCAATCAATGAAACAGACAACCGCCATCACATCATGTTTGAGCTAGAAAAAAAAATACAGAGAAAGGCGGCCTGCGTTCACATTTGGCTTTGCTATGAAATGATGCATTATAACATGTGCGTTGCGGGGAAGTTAAGACGTCCGTATTCAGGTAAACTAATGAGAACTTAAATAATGAATGAACATAAGACGGCGCACTCTAGAAAATTACTTGAGTTCCATAAACAAAACTCAAGGATCAATAGGTTGTTACGCCACTCCACGGTAACAATGCATCAATCAGCCTTGGAATGTTTAGTTTTGCATTCTAATGCGCACCGTTATTGCTCAATCTGAGTCCTCTGTTCAGAGCTTCCACTTGCCAGCTCGAATTGTGGCAAACATTTAGTGCACATGCATTTGGCAAACAAAAACAGCCTCCAGTGGTGCCGTTATCTAGACGACAAAAGCGCACGTGCAACACTGTGACCGATATAGCAAGTATGCACATGACGACATTTGCGACTGCCATATGTTGTATAGCTAACAAAGCGTAGCAAAGCTACCGTGACCCGGTGATATTTTGAGTGCATGCACCAGATGCCGGTTGGTCGACTCGTCAAACTGGAAAATATTAAGCCAAGAAGGAAGCAAGCGTTTTCCGGTCCTCAGGCCGTATTATGTAAGGATTATCTTAATTTTCAATTCTTTGGGCCTTACGTCATTGGCCGACGCGACGCCAGGTCTTTCCTAAAGCGATTATCGTGATTATATATGAATAGAATAGAAGAATCCTTAGATTACCATTGTCCTGCACGGCTTACGCCGATCCTGCCCTTGCGCTATAGCAAACGCTCTAAAACGCGAACACTTAGTTAACGAAAGTATATTCATCGTAAGTATATACGTAACCGCGCAGCAACCGACACACTAAGATCTCGGACCAATCAACTACGCCTTCTCCGACATTATACTGCGTCCTGAAGCAGCAGTGTCTGGCCCAACCATGTCAATAATTAGACGGGGCCAAATTTCGGCCGCCCTTTGGCCCAAAACCGTCACCACGGCTCATTGGAACTGGAGAGCGTTAAAGGGACATTAAAGAGAAACAGGAAGTTCAGCTGGAATAAAAGAGAGACCTTCAGGAATGCATGCAGCTTTTGTTGTGTGCAAAAAAATGAGTTATTAGCGGAGAAATTCGTAAACAAAGACCAAATATCTCTTCCTCAATTTCTGTCACCCCAGATTTGGCGCTGAAGCAGTGTCGTCACAGATTGCATTGCTCTCAGCGAATCAGAATGCGCCATGATACGTCACTGCTTGCGTAAACGGCCGAGGCGCTGGATGCATCATGGCTGAATGCATGGTCGCTGCGTTTGCGTTCGCCGCGATGTATATCGTTGCTGCCGCTGAACCTTGTAACGAAGAGCTTGCCAGGGAAGCAGGACTGCATTTCAGCGATATTCAGTGAAACGGAGCGCGAAATGATCATCCGTGCTCGAGCGGTAGGTGTTTCCCCGTGCGATGGCGGTGAGCCGCCGGCCGCGCCGGCGGAAAGCAGAGCTTCGTTTTCGTCGAAGCGAAGCGTGCGGTCCACCAGGCGACGATGTTCCCGACAGAACAAGCATAGAACGTTGCGCACGTACTCGGTATGGTTATTTCGTGGCTTTATTTAATGACATTCAGCACTCACCGAGCCGCCAGTTTGCTGCTGCAGGGGCACCGATAGGGGGTTTGATGAAGGCCGCATTGAGGGAACAGCTGCTCGAGAAAGAACTGGACTCTGGGGCACGCCAAGATACTTTCCGAGGGCAGGATTATACATATAATCCGAGGGCGAGAAATGCAGAGAGCACACCATCGGTTTCTCTGGCTCTTTTGCCGTTTTATCATCGGCAGAGCACTGAGCCATTGCGAACGCTGGAGAGCCGGGGCTCTCCGCGCGACACCACATGAAAGGACACAATCGAGTCAACACTGCATGCCACTGCCCCTGAACAAGCGCCTTGGGCCATTTATACAGCCCTCAACACTACACACACGAGGCATTTTCTGGCTGTTTCCTGCGAAGTCGACGTTTTTCGAGCCACGCAACACGCAACCAAACACCGTAGAGCGGAACAGGCGCGCGCGACGTCGCATTGACCAAAAACGAAACTACGAAACTATCACGGCCGCATTACGTAGCCGCATGTATCGCCATGCCCTTTTTTCTTATTTATTTAATTTTCTGCTAAACTTGTACTTCCTCGCTTGAAGCGGTTTAAAAAGTTGCCAAATGCTGTTTATGTACGTTTAAGGTGTATTTTATTTTGCGTTTTATTAACAGCGATAAATCGCTCTCGACCAATCGCGACCGGCCTACGTTTGTAATCTCCGACGTCACGAACGTGTAGTGCGGGAATTTCGAAGGGGCGTCAGCACCTATCCTTCAGTTTTTCGCTATTTTCTCGCTTATTAAAATCTGTTTGCAGTAAGAATGGTATGGCTGTGATCGTGAAAGGATAATCTACCATTTAAGCTCAAGCTTCCGGTTTCTCTTTAGTGTCCCTTTAAGTTGTGCGCCTGTGGGGAGACAAGTTGCATTCACAGCTTCTCTTGGGGCCTCCGTTGTGACTTTCAGATGACTTTCATCATCTGAACTTTCGGATGACTTTCATTTCGTTCTCAGTTCTGTTCGAAGAGGGGGGGGGGGGGGGGGGGGGGGGGCGTCTGGAACAGCGCGAGCGACCTTAATTCCAAGGCGCTGACACGCTTGCACAACAGAGGGCGCTTGCAGCGCCCCTTTCTCGCCGCGCCATCTCGCGGTGGTGGAAGGAAGGCAGGGAAGAAAGGCGTCGGCATCCAGGCTCCCGCTGTAATCATTGCGTGTGGGGCATTATTCGACGAAACTAATTAACGCAACCGCGCGCAGATGTAGCGGTATACGGCGGAGGAAGAACGGGAAAGCGTCCTGTATCCTCATACCGCGCGGTCGCAGTGGGCTCTTGACACTTAGCGCCTGGTGCACCCGTTACCCCGATCTCAAGGGCGTATACCGTGCACAGACACTGTGAGGGTGCTGTCTGTGAGGCGAAACACAGATTCAAGCCCGCGCGGGGGTAATTCTAACTTTCTGTCTACGGCGGGCTGGCGATTTGATAGCGCTGAGTGGTCTGAACGCAAGTAGGTAGGGTGCCGCCGTGAGCAGCTCGGCAGGCTTGATATGGCAACGCCGAGCCGGATAGGAGATAGATTTAGTAACAGGGCTTGCGCCCTGTTACATGCGATACATGCATGGGATTAGCCAAGAAACCCTACTTCTTTCTTGTTAGCGTTGTTATTTCTCTTCCTCTTTCTGCGCCTTAGTTAGGGCTGTTGATGGCAGTCACGGTTCACATAAAATTTACCTCAACATTTTCTTAGCGCATCTGAATAATTACGGATTAGTATCTACATTTCTAAAATTAAAAAAAATATTTAGGATTTATTTTCTATAGTTCCGCAGCATGGGCAATGAAAGGTTGACGTGCGTAGCGCGGTAGGCAATCGTTTTTGCATTTCTCCACAAGACGTATACTCCCACCCACCGCAGTGGCGCTCAGCGGCTATGGTGTCACGCTGCTGAGCGCGATGTCGCGGGTTCGTTTACCGGCTTTGACCAACGCATTCCGCTATGTGCCGAATGCAAAAACGCTTTCGTAGTTCGATTTATGAGGACGTTATTGTACACTATGTGGTCAAAATTAATCCGGTGTACTCAACTACTGCATCTTTTAGTCCTTTCTGTCGCTTCCGATGTTAAACCTTACCGTGTAGTTTTTAAAAACTATATTGTCGGAAGCCAAAAATCGAACCCAAGATCTTGTGAGCCAGTAGCAGAATGTCATAACCACAGAGCCAGCAAGGCAGGTCGCGAGCCCCCATAAACACTATACAAAAGAAAGTGAGAGCGGTGGTAGTGAAAGTGTTGCATCACGCGCGGTTATCCTGGCATGAGAGAGAGAGAGAGCAAGGAGAGGAAAGGTATATAGGGAGGTCAACTAGACGGGCGTCCTTGTTTGCTACCCACCACTGTGGGTAAGGGAATGAGGAGTGGCAAGAAAACAGAGGGAGAGAGTGAGGACTGCGTGCACGCGGGCAGGGTAGCACTATAAAGGTCATTCAGGCTCGTGCGAAAGCTTGCCCTTCAGGCGGAACAACTCATTGCGCGTTTAACCAGGCCGGGTCCACCAATCGTTGATCAACTCAGTGTCTCGGAGAAAGGCAATCAACAGGCATGGGACTCCTTTCCTGATTACTCTGCGCCCTTCGGAGGACACTGGTCTTCAAAGGTCTCACTCGCTTCAGCAGGAATACTTGCTCTGGCGCAGAAAGTAACCGACATTATGGTCATTTATGTAATAGACAGCTTACGGTACTTCCTGCAGGTCCTCTGATTCTAAAACGCGCTTTTTCTCAGAGAGCTAAGCAGCCATGATGTTTTCGCGACTCCCCGAAGGCACCACTGAGCCACGTTGCAGCTTACGCTGCGCTGCGCGCAACTTTTTTTCCGGGTGATGCACGGTGCTCGTGTTGCGAGGTCGTCGAGGGCGCAAGGTAGCGCTAGAAGGGGGCGGGGAATCACGGCGGCACCCCTGCAGCGTCGCACTTGTCGAGCGCGTAGCAAAGGCGCCCGGCATAATGTAGACGCGTGCGTTACTATGTGTTGCGCGCCGAGGAAATTGGAACCGGTGAAAGTGTGGAAAGCGATAGGCCGCAGCCATTCGGGTTCGTCGCGTTCGCACGCCGCGCAATCCGCAGTATATTAGCCAAGTATGTACCCTTGTCAAAGGTTACATGTAGCAGGCTACGTTGCCTGCTACCACGGAGCCCGCTACAGCATGTTTAAAAGAGTTCCTCCGGTATGCCGTAAGTTCCAACGCCCTGGAGGAATTCAAAAGCGCTCCTGTGCTCAACATCCAGAGGCCCGGACCATCGGGAGCGCCACGGGAACTGCGCTGAGCAGTCGAGCGCCTTTACAACGAACGCCTCTGCATGCAACGAAATTACCTGTATAACGAAGTAATAATTTTGTCCCAGTTCTATCAGTGAGCTGTGCGGCGCGCGACCTTTACAATGAAGTAACCTGGTATAACGGATGATTTCTCAGGCCCCAAGCACTTCAGTATAAAGGCGTTCGATTTATATGGTGAAGGCGTCCGAAATTTTCTCTTACTGAATTTTGTTCCCGAATGGTAGTGCCGGCATGTCTGTGTAACGTAAAGTATTATGGAGCCTTAATATGCAATTTCTGTGCAGAAAAGCTTTGTGGAACTTTCTAGGTTCAGTCATTTGCCCCTTCAGAAAGCGACGATGTGCTTGTATCCTTGTTAAACAAAAACAAAACAAAAATTATTGTGTTTTACGTGCCAAACCGAATATCTGATTATGAGGCACGCCGGAATAATTTGGACCACCTGGGGGTTATTTAACGTGCACCTAAATCTAAATACACCGCTGTTTTCGCATTTCGCCCCCATCGAAATGCGGCCGTCGTGGCCGGGATTTGATCCCCCTGATTAAACATTTAACTAGTCTCGCAAAAACGTCGTCGAGGTCCATGATGTCACTAGTAACGGTTGCGAGAACTTCAAATGTGACCCAGGCGCTCGTTTTTCCCTTTTCCGTCTTCTCTGGCTTACCATGCAGCCTTTGCTGTCGATAAGATTGGCAAATGCTTGTAACTCCAAAACTGTAATCTACTTATCAATGTTTGGCCTAATGCGCCACTTCGGTGTCTCTCTATCTCTGTTACACAGTATGCTGCGAGATAGGCGCGTGTGGCTTAATGAGACAGCTGTGCTTTATGTCACACTCTGGTTGCTCACTTTCTAGTATTGTATTTTTTTTTCTTTTCTTTTTCTTTTGAGCAGTGATGAATTCGTAGTCGTCTGTTGATTAGTCCATGGTGATGCTCATTCGCATCTTAGGTAAAACAGGAGCATTCAAATTTGTTTCTTCTGCCCTTGTCGAATGTGTGTAGTGATGCGTTCGTCGTTGCGTTTAACAAGTTTAGCAGCTTTCGCTGTTAAACTTATTGAATATGTGTTGCGTTGGCGATAATTGTCGAAGCGGCAACTTGATGGCGAGAGAGAGTCGCCGTCGAGTTACTCGCTAGGTAGGCAACCCACTCCGTTCAGCTATGGTGGCTCTTCATCATCGTGAATCCCGTCAATTCGACGGGGGTGACTTACACAATGTGCCCCACACAATGTGCCCTACACTCAGTAAGACTTATTATTGCGATAGCAATTATATGGACACTTCAACCAGATTTCTGCCGTCGCCGTCGCCGTTAGGTTCTGTATAAAGTCCAAGGGCGATAAAATCGTCGCCGCGTGCCGTATGCGCGCGTGAAAGCGCGCGGGGGGACGCGCGCTATCACGGAGAGCGAACGCACGACGGAAAGCAAACGCGACCGTCGCGCGAAAGGCCGTGGGGGTATGGGAGGGAGGGAGGGAGGGAGGCGGGGGGACGCTGTACTGCTTCACCAATTACTTATCTTGCAACCGGGCGCAAGGGGAACTCGCCACTCAATCTCCCACGCGAAAGCAAGAAAGCGGCAAGGCAGCGCGGGAGGGAGGGGGGGGAGCAGCTTCTCCTCTGCCAACAACTTCTCCTCTGCACAACTCCTCTGCACTTTGCCCGGCGGTGGCGGTCGCCCGAACCTTCTCTTATCTCCGCACGGCTCTGACCTTTGTATGCGCTGTGCATTCGCCGCTCAGTTTCCGTTGAAGTTATAGACGGCGCGAACCTTCGCCCGCTGCGGCGGCTGCGCTTGCTGCCCGCGTTTTGACAGTCGTTGTCTGCGGTCATTCAGTGTGATCTATTCATGTTTGTTTGTGCGCGCTGACACCACGCTTGTTAATTCAGTTAGTAAGCGAATGTGTCCAAGTTTATGCAGCCGATAAAACCACTATCCCTACTCCGAATAGCTCTCTACTAATTTGCTGTCGCAATTGATGCTTCGCCTTTCGGGCGAAACTGCGACATTTTTTCATTCACCTCCTCCTTTTCTAACTTGTGAAGCAAGCCTCAGCAGCATCAATAGCGCAATGCAGATAGACAGACGTACATACTACGTTGCCTTCATGCGTTTAGAAAAATATCATTTATTGTAAATTTAAATAAGGCGTAATAAATAGTGCCACAAGCGCGGAGATTAGACAAATCCATGTGCTACCCACCATTTTCACGGTATAGCCGAGCGATTGCAATGCCACCAAACGGTGGCGTCGCCATTTTGCACCGATTTAAAGTACTAAATTTACTAGTAATTTTACATGAAACCCTACGCCAGTACGTAATGATTTCGCCCTGCCCCGACGTGCGACCTCACAAGTGAAGTGCACCTCATGCATACATGCACCTCATGCAATTATTACGAGGAGACCTCCACGCCGGCTAAAAAAGACACGAAAAAAAAAAGAGAAACATCTGATTCCACGGCGGCCCCATACAGAAAAAGCACGACAGCAACTTCCTTAATCTCTACAGCTTAACCAACCATTAGTTAGTACCAGGTTTCACAATGAGGAGATTAGAGTAAGTGCGAGGACAAATGATCCAGACACATCATCCCGTAAAAAAGAACAAAGGGAGATGAACTTCGCCATCCAGCCGCCTGCTCATCTGGTCTTCAATTTGGCAACGGGGCAGCGCTTTAATTAACGACTGAGTAGCACACGCAATACCAACCCGCACGTTGTGTCACGTTCTTCTTTTTTTAAGTCTTGATGGCAAGACAAAAATTGACGCAGAATACTAATCTCTGAAGCCAGACAAGAGACTGAACGCTGTATAGACATCACTACGTAAAAAAGAAAAAGAGAGAGAGAGAATTCAGGCACTGATCACCTCGGCTTGTTGGAAGTATTAATTAGGCAGAACAGATCCAAGCCGGAAGGCTTGGTTGTGAAATAAAAAAAATCAATTTCGTATTCTCCTATCATTTGGCTTCCAGCTATCTTTCTTCGGTGTTTCCTTCTGTCGCCCGTTTTCTGACGCGCCGGCCCAGCGCGGAACGTACCTCGCCCAACTGTCGGTAAATTTTCGACACCGGTAATTACAAGTTCGATAGTTAATCAAGGGGCAGAAAAGGTCATTGTACTTTTAGCAAGGGGCGTGGCATGGGCGTCGTTACTGTATGCGTATCCACACGTAACCTAGCTCACACGTGAACTTAAGGAAGAACAAAAAAAGAAAGAAAAAAGAGCTAGAGACGTTTTGCAACGACTTGTGCAGGCGTTTAATTTGTCTAAACTCAATTATAGAATACGCAGGTGCTTACAGCTGTCACTGTAGATTATGTAGGTGACATAGTATTATAGATGATACTATACTATAGGTGTCATTATTGAATACACAGGTATCCAATTAGAGAACAATGAATTCATGTACACTCGTACGTGGTTTTAACATCACAGTGTCTTATTTTCTATTTTATCCGCCTAGATTAGAAAATGTTGCGCAGCCTTTGCCGAGATTCAGTCGTGAAAGGTACGGGTATATTTTGCCGGTGAATGACAGCAGCTAGAAGGCACAGCACCTACATAAGGTCTAAGAGCAGATTATACGGACCTGCATGTCCATATAGAGTCATCGATTTCCTTCTCAATGTTCCCAGCATGTCGCGTAACTACTCATCTAAGCCTCGTGGAATAAGTAAGAGTCAGGGAATGAGCACACGAAGAACTCGACTAGCTGAACTAACTACACGACAGTATATTCACGAACGCCATAATTGCAACACTGCAGTCACAGCGACTGTCGTCACAACATTCCGCAATCAGCGCTCTAGATCGCAGCAACCATCACGCCATCGCGAAATTTTCAGCAAAAGTTCAGTTTCAGATCATCCATTCGTGCGATACCGTTGCTAATACAGGAGCACGTACGTCGCAAAAAGAAGAACTCCGCGATTCCACCACTTGGCCTCGAGCGAAATTGGTATTGACAACCAGCGCTGAAATTTCCCATGCCGACAGCAGCGCTGTAACACACAGCCTAGCGAGCAGTGGAAACAGTTTTCAGTAGGACATGCTGCGATATTGCGTCAATTTCGCCGCTCACCTTGAGGTATACGTGTGTTCAGGTGCTGACTAAAGTCCCTAGATTCCCTGCTCTTTTTAATGCAAGAAATATCTAGGTACTTTAGTGCTGACATGATTGGGAACCGGCGTGCTAGAACGTATGAGCGCTTGTGCGCTTATCCAACGCGCATGCCTTGATACAGGCACTCGTCTGTTCTCATTCAAAATGTCGTACCATTTTAAAAGGTGGTCTATCTGGGGGGTGGTGTCAGCATACTTCAGCTGCATACTAGAACTGACGTTGCGCCTGCTCCCCAGCGCCGGGTCACCATTTCGCGCAAAAAAAGAGAGAAAGAAAGAAAGAATAAAAGAAAGAGGTAAATGAAGAAATTATCTCTAATGTGTTGTTTATACATATAAGAAAGGCGAGTCAAGAGCGGTCGACATTGAAGAAAGACGAAGTCCTCTTGGGCGCATTAGTTTAACATGTGGTTTGTTGTTTAAACTGTACTTCGGGATGCCTTCGGGATCGGCACACATTCTTTAGACTGCACTATTTCCTGGATTGGCCCGTATTTATTGTTAGGTAAAGCGTCACTTCCGGTTCCGGTTCTAGGCGCGCGCAGTTTGAACAAGCGCATCTGGGAATTTCTGCCTTTTCAACCTTAATTACGCGTTATTACTGCTTCGTACATAGCTCTACTATAACTTTGCGTGTCCTTTATCGTTCCAAGCTTCATTTTGACGTACTTTTCGTTGTCCTACGTGCATAGAAAGCTTCAAATCACGTTATTTTGACGAAAGCGGTCAGGAAGTGGCAGCGCGCCGATACCTAGATCCCAGGAGCTTAAAATCGATTTGAAGCCTTCAAAGAGGACCTTGTGTTCGAAAGAAAGAAAGAAAGAAAGAAAGAAAGAAAGAAAGAAAGAAAGAAAGAAAGAAAGAAAGAAGAGAGAGAGAGAGAGAAAGAAAGATAGAAATGCCCAGCAGGTTTCTTTATACGAAATTCAGACTGTGCATTCTCTTCATAAATATATATCGCACACGGTATCGCACATAGCAGACTGTTCTATCTCGTCAATCGTACTGGGAAATCGGCGAGGACACAGTCTCGTATCTCTCCTGTCCGCTTTCGACAAATCCTGCCTATTGTTCACCGTATGGTAATGCCGTGGCCAATGGGAAAGCACGAATAGCGTCAAAATATATATATAGACGCCAGCGCATTTATTTCGCAAACTAATCGTGAACTCTCCGTCTATGTTTTAAGCACGAGAGCGAAATTCTCACTGTTCGTTTACGGTCTCGCCAAATCTGTGACACAAAGCGCATTTTAACGACCAAGCACTGTTTGCGAGCAAACACGTGCAGTCACTTCAAGTGAGCGCTCCTGCGGCTCACCGTGGTGTTTATAGTAGCCTTTATTTTATATATGGCGACGTCACTGCGACTTTACGCTTGGACGCTTTCTACACACTAGAAGTTCGTTTCCTACCTAACCTCCTTTGATGTCTGCTCACGTATAGAGCAATGCTATTTTCGCACTGCCCCTTCCTTTTTTTCTCTCATTCTTTTCTCTCTCTTTTATTTTCTGTTTGTGACTTGTATTGATGAACTGCAGAGGGGTCGGCTTCGTAACACCGTGTGCAAACGCTGACCTAAATGGGAAGTGTGGTGTCATTGCTCTAAGTTGCTTTCGATTCCAGCCAACTCGCTCCTTTCTGGGCTAAGTGTGAGAAAGTGTGATGCAAACTTTCCTCTTCACTCTGTTTTCTCAGACCAATTGTATCGAAGCGGTTGTCACTTCATTCATATGTTTGGTCTTTGTAGCGGTCTTTGTAGCGGAAATAAGAAGGAGGAGGAAGCAAAGTTTAAGACTTTATCTTTTGACATAGTGTACTGCCCCCCCCCCCCCCTTTTTTTTAACTAATGATACTATCATTCCGCAGTCGTGGTCAGACTGAGACTTCTTTTACTACGCAGTGCTCAGCGCTGTGTCGAGGCATCGCGTTTTTTTTTTAACTTTTCTAACTCTCTAAAACCATCTCTTGCGCAACTAGGAGCAAAATTACGTCATTCACATTGCCATGACAACATTGCTTTTCTCATAAAACGCACAGGCAAAAACGGATAGCGTCATTCTATAGCGAGAAGCTTTAGGTTTCCTTGTGCGTCTTTGTCCCGCACAGTGCACGTCAGGACGCAGCTCGCAGGCGGCATTGATTTAGCGTCCCCCGCCGTCGAATATGGTTAACTAATGCCGCTCTGCTTGGATAGCTATAGACGTGGTCAGCCCGCCAAAGTAGTGCCCTTTCCGCCTCCCCACGTGCGTTCGTATATGTATATATATATATATATATATATATATATATATATATATATATATATATTTCTCTCTCTCTCTCAGTCGTGTGTGTGTGTGTGCGTGCGTGCCTGCGCACTATAGTAACCCGTGAGTAAACTGCAGTGCTGCTGCGATGAGGCAACGCCACCAGAAAAGAGCTCGCAGGAATCGGTATCCTCTCAATTTCCTCTCTTTTTCTCCCGCTCCGTCTCTCGCGTACTGCCCAGGCAATGTCATTCTCTGCAGGTGCCGCGCGTACAAATTTGATCCCGGCAACCAGCCGCAACAGCCCAGGAGTCACGTCTACTATACGCTGCGCTCAGTTGGCCCGAATACAGGCGGCCGTACCAATCACGCCCCGTCGGCCATGGGGGAAATATCCTAGCCGGAGGGAGCAAAAGTCTCTGTACGTCGAAGCGACGCGTGTAATAAAAATAAGGAAAAAATTGAGTGGTGGAGGGAGAGCTGAGCCAAATAGGGACCGAAGACAGGCTGTATATAAAATAACAAAGAGAAGGAATTACGAGAGGGTATGGAAGAGGGAAGACAGCGGCATCGAACCATGCCCATTAGATTTGCCAGTGCAACTTCGAAATGGGCGAGGTGCTTTTGTGATGTTTGATCCTCCTTCGTCATCATCATCGTCGCCGACTTTTTTTTTTTTTTTCAAATCTTTCCTTTTCTTCGTCAGCCGCGGAACGCGTCGCTTCGATTGTTGAACGTTTCGCGCGAACGCCTTCTTTCCCGAGTCCGTGCTCGAAGTAATATTCGCGTTCCATTTTTCACTAATATTGTTAGTGACCTCAAGGTTTGCTCGTGACGAACGGTGTGGCCTGAGCCTCGCGACTGTAACAAAGTCAGGGGGAACATGAATTAAACAGCTGATGCTGCCAATTACGGGCCACAAAAGGGCATGCGTTAATTGTAGTGCGTGCGCAATGCCGCGTTATACAGCACACGATGGACATTGCACTATAGATACGCATGCGATGGCTTCGATGTCGTGCTTCGTGGGATTAATGTAGCGCATTTCTAACCCCATGCTCATTCTATTAACGAGGTCCGGAGGAGCGAACAACGTAACTTGTGTGTTAGTGACGCACCCGTGAGTTCCGCCGCAATATTGTCTAAGGCGAGCAGACGGTCTATGTGCGCCTGCAAGCCTGAAACGCATGAAACGCGTGCTGCCGCCGATACGGTGCTTTAACTTCGCTGCCGAATTCAAGGACACTTTTTCATTGCCGTTCGTTTTGTATCCAGCTATCAGTGTTCCCCGATCCTGCACTTACGGTCGTCCTATAGTGTACGCGGCTGCAGAAGAACTCTCGCTTTGTGCAGTTCACGGACACCTATAGGTTATTGAGAACAACGGCCCTAAGTACTCACGTGTCAAAAAGAAAGCAGTGCAGTTGCGGGAGCCTAACTGCGGGGGAGCCTAACTATCGCTGTTCGTCTAACGTTCTTTGAGAAGCTATAACGAGCTATATCTCATCAACGAACCCCCTCGTTTTATATAAGAGTACGACACGCGCTACTAACCAGTCTGCACGCCATGCGAAAGTGCTTATATAAAGGCATAAATCGGAGTATACTGGGTCCATGCCGGGCCGTCAGGACCGGCCGTAGTTTCTTTGCAGGCAGTCGTACGGGACATCTGGTACTTATTGACGCGACCGGGCGCCACGTGTTTCGAATGTCACGATATCCACGCTCGATGTGTGTCTCCCGTTCTATTTTTTTTCTTTTCTTCTCGCAATCCAAACTCTGTCGTAAACCATCGGCCGGCCATCACGTAAACGGGCACACCATACGACCCCGACACCCATTGGCCCTCTCTTTACGGACGCTTATAAACGCGTGGGCTCCTTAGTGAAAGTGTACTTACCTGAAGTGTTGACAGCTGTTATAGGAAGGCAGTGCACGGTATATAGCTGCGCTCTGCGAGGCTAGGCAGCCGTCGTAAAGTAGATGGTGGCGCGATCTGTGTCGTTCAGAGCACGTTGGCGCCCTTCCTATAGTGTAGGCAGGCTCCATGTTGTGTTGTATACAATATGGATGTCTCCACAGGTGCCGCTTATTGAGGAGATAAAGCTATCCTGGCATAAGATGCTGGCCAGGTGTGTTCCGCGGTCGTGTGAAGAACGAAAGGCGGTTCCCTCCATTTAGCGTTGCCGTCGGCGTTGCGGTTGTTGTTGAACGCAAGGACAACTGCAGCCGCAATTTTGTCGCAATTTTTGCCGCAATGACGATATTGTAAACGTCGAGTGGGCTTGTGCGGTTCACGGCGCGGCACCTTTCATAGATTTGTTGTTGTTTTCTTTCTTTCTTGAATTTTTTTCAATTCCTTTGACGTTTTCGTTGTCTTCTTTCCCTACCGACACTTCTCTGCGAGAAAAACTCAATGTGCAACGCGATAGTTCAAGGACTATCGACTTAACGAGCAGTTCGTGTCTAACAGCGCAGAAAAACGGATTTCACGTTATATAGTGACTGTAATAATCTCCTCTTATCCCTTATGCGGACTCCCCCAGTTCCTCATGATCAAATCGTGGTTCTGGCACCTAAAACCCCAGAATTCATTCAAGCTCATAACTTTTGAGAACTTGTAAATATATGCCACAGACAACAAAGAGCAAGGCAGGCGCTATTTGCAGCCTCCCGCATTTTTAGCTATATCGCGCGAGAACACTGTAATATAGTCGTACGTCGTCCTCAAGGGAAGATCGCATTAGACGACTCTTGCACTGGAGAGTGCTCAGTGAAATTGAGAGTACTTCTGCCGGTCTCGCTGATTATCGCCGCTTAAAGGCACTAAAATGACGCGTGATGGACGCTCGCGCGATATAGCTAAAAATGCGGGAGGCTGTATACATACGTCTACGCTCAACTATTTCTTTGTTTTCTGTAAGCATTAACGTTTCTTTGTATATGTATCGAATGACGCCGTTATAACGACCGCCCCGACACATTAGAAGCGGCGACAGCTGGTGCTGGCGAGGTCATTTATAATAGGCTTCGTGTTTCTACCGCGGCCGAGTCAAGAGCAATGGCTGCTCCCCACCGTTGACGTGCCGTTGTGAAGAGGGCGCAGAGCCGCCGCTAATTGCCTAATTTTCCTCACTGTTGAAGAACAGTTCGCTTGAAAAACATTTCCCTATTATCACAATAAAGTTTCAATACAGCTTCCTTTTTTACGTTTGTTGTCGCTTCGTTTGTAACTGTGATCGTATTCCCTTGCTTGTCCTGGCGTGTGACAAGCCCGGTTTTAGCACGTTCCGGTGTACTGACTCCGGTGTACTGACTCCGGTGTACTTATTTGTTTTATTCTTTGCACAATCTCGTGGGGCCGCTGTCTGATACTTACCTTTGGCGCTCTTTGGCAGACGCATTCCTTGAGGTGAATCAATTCAATCAGTCAATCAACCAATCAATTAAGAAGCCAACAAGCAATCAAGAGGAGACTGGTGCAGTTTAATTTGTTTCGTTGCTGTTACGGCTGTTCTCGCCCTGTAAACGTGAACACGTTTGCCATGCAAAACCGATGTGCGAGTAAAATTCGCTTCGGTTCAGCGAGTTTTCTTTCGCAGAATTGTGTTATGACGTTACGTTTCTTCAATTAGCAACTCCTTTCAGCTGCACCATGCGGCTGAACCTTGGAGCAACGCGGGCAGCGTTTTACGCGCACCGAAGGCGCTGTTGGAATTTCTCTGACGCACTGGCCTAGACCGGGCACTCTCGTTACTTATTACTGTGTGTGTGTGTGTGTATGTTGTGTGCATTTGTACTATGTATGAATGCGTCATTTCATACATCTTCCTTGTCGCCTGAAATAGTGTGCTAGACTTATGACCAGACAAAGATATCTAGCATTCGCTATATAATTTTAATCTATCTATCTATCTATCTATCTATCTATCTATCTATCTATCTATCTATCTATCTATCTATCTATCAACTTGGCGGAGCAGTAATCGAGTCACTGCACTATGTAATGCAGTAGAACCCGGATATATCGACCCCACATATAACGAATTATTGTGTATAACGAACAGCAGTAAAATCCCCTTGAAATTTTTGTATAAAATGTTTATTTTATATATCGAACTTTTTTGTGATGCCCTTCAGATTCGATATATCAGGGTTCGACTGTAACTCAAAAATGGCCTTTACTAGCCTGTAGCCCGAATTATCGGCTTTTTCCCCGTACAGCCGTTTGCTCGCTGTGGTTGTTTCCGATATATTGCCCTCTCCCGCCGTTTGGTTGTTGTCTCACACCCTCCTCTCCCTCTTTCCTCCCGTGCAGGCTCACCGGAGCAAGAGCCTGACGCAGATCGACTGCCTGGAAGGCGGCATGAGCCGTCGCGACGACGAGCCGAGCGGAGGCAGCAGCCCGTCGGACGCCTCCGGTCAGCCGCAGTCGCTGCAGTCGCAGCCGTCCCAGTCGTCGCCCTCGCACCAGCCGCCCCCGTCGCCCGACCGCCTCTCGGTGCCCGAGGACGCGCCGCCGCAGAGGAGCAGGCTGCGGCACACCTCACGGGTCAGTCTGCATGCAGTTGCCGCTCCACTTTTATTTTCAGAGATGCTTGCACCATGGCCCCACGCGTCGCAGTCTTACAAAGCAACGCGGCGGGCATTGCTACGATTCGTGAACTCGGCTGGCCTCAGTGACCGATTGCGAAGCGTTGGACGGCCGCACTTGTTCACACTGAGAGTAACTTCTTCCCTCTCTCTGTCTCATTTCCTTCTTTTTATCCCTTTAAACCCATTCCCCGTGTAGGGTAGCAAACCGGACGTGCTTCTGGTTGGCCTACCTGCCTTTCCTTCCTTCTTTGCCTCGTCCTCCTCCACACCACTTTCCCTTCGCTTTGTTTGTTTGCCCTGCAGCCGACGGTAAACGTGACGCTGCAGTGGTGGCGACAGTGTCTTTTGTCTTACGTCGAAAGGGATCGGTCGAGTCAGTGCTGCAGAAATCGGCAAGTCGGGAAACAAGGTTCTCGACAGTGCAAATTATCGTCTACTTGAGAGCAGCATGAACAACCTCCAAAGCTTCGTGCTACAAGTTTAGCACCGAAGCAAGAGTCCTGAGAGCTTGTGACCTCGTAGCTCATAAGCCCAGACACCTACGCGGTCATCCACAATACCTGAAGGCTAGAGACTTGCCTTGTCTGTTCGAGTGTAGAAACGCTGGGCATCGTCTAGCGCGCCTATGTATCATCTGAACTGCTGTCTTCTCTCCGTCATTCCCCCATCCCTTTCCCCACGTGTAGGGTAGCAAACTGTACAAAGTCTAGTTAATCTCCCTGGCTTTCCTTCTATGTCAATCTCTCTCTGTAGCTTCGTGCTGCTGTCAAGTGTATGACGACTTTCCCTTTCACACCGAGAGAGATTAGATTGCCTTGTCCTACCAAAGGCCGATCAGAAAAGGAGGCCTGATGAAATGCTCGTACTGTTCACTTTCCGCGTAACGCCGGTTTAACGAAAGTGTCGCAAAACGATTATAGCAGCGCGTATACGGAGTGATCGCGCGAGCTTACCACCGTTCGCCGGAGCGCGCGAGGCGGCCACGTTCCACCTGTTAGGTAGACACAAGCCCGCTGCATGCACTTCGTGGAGTTGGTGGGACTATCGATGGAATCACTGGCGCGGCGTAGTTTTCTGTACACGGGTTCTCATGGTAACAACAGATGCTGGTCATCCGGGAAACGCGGAATGAATGTATAGTTTCAAGGTAGATTTTTTTTGTTTTTGTTGGTAAGACTAATTTTGACGAAAAGTGGATGGCATGCAAGTGACGCTTACTGCATTGGTATTATATTCCAATATCGCGCTGTTTCGTTTCAGCATGCGCGGGTGAGCGCGCGTACTATTGCGCAGCTCTGCGAATATATACTTTAATTGCAACTGCAATCAGGTGCACGCGCGATCAGCGGCGATCACGTGTACATGTAGGCTCACTTGCGCAGAAAAAAAAAAGCTTGTGAAACTTAAAATGGAATTCGCGTGTTGTTGAACACGTCAGAACTGCACAATTATATAAGCCCTAAACAAACACGCCGAGAGCGAGAATTCCGCGTAAATCCCTCGTCGAGCGTTCATCGCGGCGCCTCGAGAACTGAGGGCGCGTTGTTTTGATAAAGTGGACGGATTTAGCTTAGCTTGGCAAATGCATGGTCGTTATTGCCGCGCGTGCCGCGAACCGTGAGCAGGCCGAAGGGAGGATAAGAGTTGATACTGCGCACAGAACGAGCGCATGAATGCGCCCAGAGCGTTGAGTGTGAAGTAATGCCAACTGACTGCGTATAAGCGAGGCTACGTTCGGGGAATACACGCATACGCCGCCGCACAGCCTCGTGGCATACGTGAGTCGTTTTCACGCTGACGACGAGCATTATTTGTAACGATTCGCGTTTTGTTGAAGGTTACTATAGGCCACGTGCAGTATTTAGTTGCTCCCGCATTCTTGCCTTCGGCATCGTAGTAGTTGTTTGAATGTGTGTTTGTTATTACGAGCGTTATTACATGGCCCGTTCGAGTACTTATAGTACATCAGTGTAGCCGACAGTATATAAAGTACAGGGAACACTGGTACTTGCACATCCGACGCACACGCGTGCAGAATAACTGAGCACATGCGCATGCTCAAACGAGCACACACGTGCGAAAATACGCACGCACGCACACACGGACGGACGGACGAACAGACACATGCCACGAACGCATGTACACGTGCAACGCATGCATGTACGCTATACTCACGGAAACTCCACCGGTGTGGTTTCTAGAGAGTGCATGTCACGCCGGTATATGAAACTGGTCATTAAGGCGATACGGACTCTGATCGAAATGTATCAAAGTAAGGCCGATGTCGCGCGTACTGGAGACGGTGGAAACAAAGGCATCCGCATTAGTTAGGCCTAAATTGACTCGTTTCACTGCGTGAATATAGTACTGGTACACACACACGAACGTACAGACACGCACACACATATGCACCTCCCTCACTATGCGGCAGCCTCGATCGGCCAAGAATCGAACCGACGACGTCATGCTAATAGCCACTGAGTCACCATCCATGACGCACGCAGTATAGACTTGTAGACTTCTTTGCTCGCGTCCCTGTAAGCGCACGAGTAGAAGTATACGAAACAGGCAGTCACTAACACCCGACAAGTTTACGTTAAGAAAGCTCTGAATATATATAAAAGTCTAACATGCGCGCGCATACACTTATAGACGCAGACGTCCACCGGCATGTAAGACGGCTATTCCAACTCAAAAAGATAAGTGGAAGGGACTGATGCAACGAAGATCGAAGTTTTTTTGGTGACTGTATGCAGCGGGATTTTCGAACGTCGTCGTGACATCTGCCCTGCCACCCGGAAGACGTGACGGAAAGCTTTCGGCAACGTACCGGAGAAAACGGCTCTAAGCGAAATCCAATTTTCTTAATGGCGCCGGGGGCGAACTGGTCGCTAAGTGTGTGCAGCTATAGTGCTCGAAGTATAACAGCGGCTGGGAGAAAAAAAAAAAGCGCGCGCCTGGGAGCCGAGCCCTTTTGAACTTATTAACGACGACACGAAACGGGCTGGGTGGTGCGACAAAAACAAAACCAGAATGAGAAGACGAAAGAGAGCTGGAGGCGACGTGCTGCTCCGCGGCGCCCACGGAAAAGAGCGTTCGACGTCGTTTATATAGGTGATCGCCATTTATCCCGGCTACCCTTGGCAAATTAGCAAATTTTTAAAGGGCCTCAGAGGCGCGTGGTGCGCATACGAAAGCCATTAGCGCGTTAAAAAGGTCAACTGCGAAGAAACGGCAGATAGTTGCATACACTATTCAAGCAGTCGTAGAAAATCTGCGGTGTTGGTAGTTATCTTATTAACGCTTTTTTTTAATATAACTTTAGCAGACGACGCGTGTATCTGGTTCCGGTTAGCCGGAATGTGAGGAACACGACTACTCTGAGATCTTTCAGCTGCGCCGCGGGCGACTCCCAATCTCGGAGGTCACGCCATGGAGCCGCCCTGGTTCTCAACGCGCTGCGTTACGCGTCATTTCCGCCGAGTAGTGGAGTCTTAAAGCGAATAGCTTTATTTGGGTCCTTCTCTCATTTTCGTTGTTGGTGGTCGGAGGTCTCGGTCTTTCACAACTGATACGAACACGCCGATGCAAATGGCGCGTGCTCTTGAGCGTGCGAGTTCCGGGGCGCACTCGTTCCCGAAAGCTAAGCACGGCAAGCCTTTGAGACGCACGCGTTTTTCATCTCTATACTATCGCCACAGAAGTGCTGGGGAAGTATTCTGTAAGAAGTCGACCTAGTGGACATGTCCACTTTCGTCTGCTGTTGAAGTTCTTATTGGCCGGGCTGGGCTGCGCGCGCTTCAACGGGAGCCAGGCGCCTCAGCCAATCAGCACTTCAGCAGCAGACGAAATGGACACGTCCACTAGATGGACTCTTACAGAATTATTCCCCTGGTTAACGGCTCTGATATTTACTGAATTACGTAATGAAACAACAAACGCTACCTGAGTATCCTCACTGCAACAAACATACCCCTTCATGCGCACCATTCTTTAATGAAAGCGAATTGCTTTCCTGAAGCGTTTGGCTATTCTCTTACATAATCATCGCCGGTGGTTCCTGTACAAACAAAATTTTAACAGCGGAGCTGTTTAAGCCGGGCGTAATGTGTCTGCTGAATGCAAAAACGTGAGCCGGTCCTGGCGGTAGTGCAGAAAAGGGTCCAAGTGCAATGGCACATACCCCTGTGAACTAGCGAAGCTGAGCCTGGCTAAGGCTAGCTAAGCATGATTGGGACTACCTAAGCTTAGTCAGTCATCGATAACCAATCGATAGCCAATAAATTGCTAATCCGGAAAATTCCAGAAAATGCTGGGGATGACTTGGTAGTGCTTAGCGTAGTCCCAATTACGTGGCCAATACCTTGCGATAGCCAACCGATAGCCAATCACTAGCTAATCGATAATCTATCAATAATCAATAAATTCCTGAAAATGCTGGACATGGCTTGGTAGTGCTTAGCCTAGCCCAAAAGCCAGGACTAGCTACGTGCCCATCAGCTCCGCTGTCTCTTAGCATTGCGCCTCCAGTGCAAGCTACGCTAATTCTTTTTTTTTTTTTTTTTTGGCTTTCGATATTCAAAAGCGTCTAATTTCGCGAGCTTATTGTGACGCATCCGCTCGTATTTCACACCTAAACATGTGCATGGACGCCATGCTGCATATCTACACGATCTGAAACTAAGCCCGAACCGAACAATGCATTGAAAGCTCCGCCATCTATGGAGTGCCGATTTCCCATTAGTCAACGCGCAGATGGACCCCGAAGGAAAAGAGGCGCGACGCCAGGGGACGTTGGCAGGTGGTGGCTTGCTTCCTGGACGGCACGCTCCCTCAGGGACTTTGGGCGCTATAACGTAAAATGATTCCAAAGTGTTTTTGATTGCAATTTCTGCAATCAGCCTCCACGATTGGTCAAAAAATTTTTGGGACACTCCCAACTTCGCCTGTCTGTCACGCGACGTCACGAAAACCGCGATAGCTCCCCATCTGATATAACGTGTACATACTGATTATGCATGATTAAACCGCACAAAAGAAAAATAATCATTCCTGATTCGACGCCTTTTCACCATTAGCCCTCTGCTATTGGTCTAATGTTTTCTGGCTACGCCCACTTCGCCTGTCTGTCACGCGACCTCACAAAACCGCGAAAACTCACCACGTCAAAGTGACGTACGCGTACGCGAAAAAAAAATGAATTAATATGCCGAACAAAACTGAAAAATTTTCTGAATAGCCACAGACTGCCCCGTTCCGAAAGGAATAGAATATGGCTGCCCGCCGATCGCTCCCTGCTCCCCGCTCCCTCCTCGCTACTCGCACCTGCCGGTGAGCCCTTTCGGCATGCATACGACATCGCTCTGCCAACTCTTCCTTGCTGAAGATCCGTTTTAGCGGCATGCTTATCCTTCCATTGCATGCCGCCGCGATTTTCGACCAGCCACCGCAAGCTAAGGCGAAGCGGATCAATCGGAGAAGCCGGCACCACCCTCTTCATGCGGTTATCTATTTTCACTATGCTGGCTCGGCCCCATCGAAACCCTCTCCACTAGAGCGCGCTCCTCGCCTCTGGTCAGCCAATTAGACAAGAAAAACCGCTAAGTGTAGACAATGTTATTGGTTTTGAAAGCGAACAAAGGTGACCTCCTATAAACGAGGAGAGTGTTTCATTGGGTTGTTCAGACAACGCTGCGGGTCACCGCCCGATGCTTGCGTCGGTGGTTACCTAAATTTGACGTCAGGAGTTTGGAATCAAGACAGTTTGGAATCATTTTACGTTATAGTGCCCTTTCTTCCCTTCCTCTGCAGTTTACAATATTGTCAAGCGTTAAGGCGATGACTGCGCAGTTTTCTCAAGCTTCCGCAACGCCGCACGAAATGGCGCTGAGGAACGCACTAAAAACAAGAAAAGGCCATTTCTTGATAGTTGACGCGCCAGTAAAAACTGGTCTGACGCAGAACGTACTTGCGTGGGGCGCACCGCCCTTTGCGCGTTTCGTGCGCAGCCGCTGGCGCTAAAACTAAAGCGGCCTTTTGACGCCCGCCGTTGAGAAGGGTGTGGCAACGGTCGCTCCAGCAGTGTATAACAGTCACGACACCCTCAAGTTGCCCAAAGCGCAAGGTTATTGTTCGTTGCTGCAGTGACGCCTTTGACACGTCGCGAGACACGGAAGGTGAGAACGCAGATTTGAAAATAGAGAAAGAGAAAAAGAGCGCAAGGGAAGGCGAATTCACGTCAAGTTTGAACATGTCTGACGGGTGGAAAGCAGCCGTTGTACGCGCTGCTCAAAGCTCGAACCTTCTGCGACGAGAATGTCGAGCTGCTATTCGCAGCCAAACGCCCTTGCAGCCAATGACGGCCTAGCCTAAACTGTGCTATCTATCTATCTATCTATCTATCTATCTATCTATCTATCTATCTATCTATCTATCTATCTATCTATCTATCTATCTATCTATCTATCTCTACCTAATAAAATAAGACAAGCGCTGGCCAGAGTGCAAAAATAAAAAAGACGAAAATTTGACTTTTCGGGACTAGCCGGGTCCCTTTTTCACAATGGGCAACGTAAAAGGCAATGGCGCCTAATTAGGTATGAACGAGATGGCTATCGGTCTCTTGTAGTCATCGGTATGCATATGTTCTGCTCACCGAGACGCTATCCTGTCCTAAAAAAAAAAGTACACACTTTTCAGTGGCATACCCACCCGAGTGGCGCTCCTGAAAAAAGGAAGCGCCGTTAGGCCCGACAGCTTTCATTACACAGAGAAGAAGATCGAAATCCTCGCGTAACAAGGGGTGTCATTTCGACAACGCGCTCTCTACAACTTGGCGTGTCGTTCGGAAAATTTACCGCGCTACGACCTGCAGTTTCCTGTAGTATACAAGAAATAGAAATATCTAAACGCAGCAGGCAATGCGCTGAGGTGTCATTTGTTCCCAAACGGCAGCGGAGCGTAAAATAGTGGATCCACAACTCACGTTTGGTAGCGATTCAGGCGTCACGAATCAATCTCTGTTAAAGTGTAGTATACGCTCGCTAACTGGCGCGTCGCACTCATGTCGCCGTTTGTTAAACGTGTACTAGTAGCAGCGGCGGCAGGAATATTGGCGGGGTTATCTTTCGCTCGAAATGCTAAGTAGGTCCCCGCTTTCGCGCGCGAATCATTACTCACTGTCGGGGTGCTTCCCCGCCTAACCCGACCCTCTTATTCTTACTTGCACGTTGTACATCTGCACGTAGCAGTGAAGCCATTTGTCTGGCGTCCTTTTTTTTTTTTTTCGATATTCGCCCATTTTCTATAGCTTCCGCGCTTTTTTATGATATGCGATGTAGCCTGCGTTCCTCCTTTGTCCTGTAAGTGCATACAGAACTGTGAGATTGCAGACGGCGAGCGCCAGATGATAGGGGTGCGATGACTGGAGAGAGCCAACCTGCTTTCGGTTCGCTTTCTGATTCTTCCATTGTAACTGCGTAGGTTCGAAGACGAGAAACCGTGCCGCATGCAAGTTCGAAATGCACTGACTCCGCTATAGCTATCGTTCTCATGCATTACCCTTGGTTGTTTAGTACTGTGATGCAGAAATAGAATACTCCTTCGCCCCTAGCGCGATAGCGATAGCGTTATCAGAAAGAAATAGAAAAGTCAAAGCTGATGAGGCTTGTTGTTGTTCTTTCTCTCTTTTAGCTTTTTATTTATTAACGCCACTCGCGTTTCTCACAGGCTATAGCAATATGTTGCCCATACATGCTTCTTAGCACGGAAATCTTCCTTTCTGGCATCAGTCGGCTTGCATATCGCGTAGTCGCTCGACCGTATACACTGCACTTGCGGAAACTGCGTAATACTGAGTTAATAATACGAACAAATCGACCATGCTCGTCGTGCCGATACGCTAGAGTGCCGTATACAGGTACATCAGCGGGCGCCTTTGAATTGAGTTAGAAATATCATAACGGCGCGCCGAATACTTCAGTAACAAGCCTGTATGAGAACTTAAGTCGCCGAGCACGAACCGGGCATTACATTCGGCTGGTTCCTACACCGCGTTACGACGCAGTTTGCAGCGGCGCGGAGGCCTCTCGACAATGGAGCCGAAGAAAGCACGCCCCAGCCGGACGCTCAGCTGCTCCCGGAGCAATATCGGCGCAGTCACACTATCGGAATTCTGTCGCATCTCGGTAGCGCTCCAAGCTCGAAGGTGAGGGCGCTTTCGAGCGCTCCGAGCTGTAGCGTGGTGCAATTGATTGAACCAGCCGAATGTGTTCCGAGTACTCTATTTCGACCAGCCGAAAGTAAACCACCGCGCGAGAGCGTTCTAGAGCGTTCTTATTAAGCGACAAGTCGAGTGTATCGTAAGTTTACCTGTTACTTCAGCTCCGAAGAGGGGCAAGATTGTATAATATATTCAGGATCGTGCCATTATCTTTCCGCGAGTGTACTTGAGACTGATTGATGCCTGTAGTGTTTGTGTGCACGACGATCGTGGCAGCAGTGGAAGGCACAACGGTACCCTCGTTTCTTTTTTTAACTGTGAAACCGTCTGCGCCCGGGCCGCGCATGAACCATTGGCAGTGAAAGCGCGACCACGATGACGCCTCGATTGTCCGTATCGCAATATCTAAAAAAAAAAAAAAATCGGCGGATCTCGCACGTATGTATGAATCGGTCACAAGCGAAGCTGTCTGATGTTTCCTGAAGTGTCTTCACTTCACTGTTTCTTTGTTTTTCTTTTGCTCAACGTTCTTCGCTCGGTGCACACTTTTGGCCCCATTTTGTTCCTTCAAATATTTCTCTACATTCGGCTGCTTTTGATGAGCCGGACGTCTTCATTTTTGTTGTTGTTGCTGTTGTTGCCGACCTCTTCACTGCTCGCCGGTTGGTCTGCACGATTATTCGGGCGTATACACTGAGTGGTATACACCCATTCTGATCATTTGGCAAAGAACGTGCACACATCCATCGCCACATGCTCAGATGCACGTATATCCACTGATCCAAGCTCTACAATCGGGCAAGACCACGGATGTCAGCAGCTATCACCATAGAGTTTCTCACTATATTACCTAGAGGGAAAACTGGCACTGCGACGCTGTGGTATCCATGGGCATGCCGGTATATTGTGACTTCGGATTGGCATCGTTCTTGGAGAGCCAGAACGCCTTGAAGACGCGCCTGGCTAGCACCGTTTCGTCTGTCACAATGATTCATTTCCTGCTAAAACAGCACATAAAAAACAGCTTTAGCTTTATTATTACACAAAGACATGTTTTGTTTAATTTTGAGGACTTACTATTGGATGCACAATTATATGAAACGTAAAAGGTATCAGCTGGCCGCTAAAGTTGGAGGGCAGACAACATTATCGCTCGATCTGGAACAACTTGTCGTCTGTTCTTGCTTTTCTTCGCTCGATTCTGCATTGTAGGTGAGTAAACTTTATTGAGAGATGTAATATGGATGAATGAAAGCCTTTTATGTAGATTTTACTTTAAGAACGCATTATTTGTGTAGCCATATCCACGTTTTAGACGAAGCCTCGTTCAACACCAGCCAACACAAGCCTCGCAGACACTTATCCCGTCATTCCCATGAGGGCACTGCGCCCTTTAAGAAACTCGCATAGACGGTGGTGCCAGTTTACCCTCTAGGTGTTATAGTGAGAAACTCTATGGCTATCACCTGCGAAGGGAGCCGGGGAACGGCAGAGTATCGCTCGCTTTAAAACGTGCGATATGCTCGTAAACACACCGGAAATACTTAGGAATAAGCATGACAGCGTAATCTGCTATCAAAACTTTAATGTAAGGTTATGTGCTCCTTTGGAAAGTAGCTTCAGTGCTTTTACGAACTGAGATACATCGGCAGTTTAGACAAACAGCTAGCTTTAAAAAAAGTAACAGAGGAAGCTTGTACCACTGTTGCGGCTGAAACGAAAGAGTGCTACATTCGATGCTCAACAATTCGGCTCCATTTCCCTGCCAGGGGGACATTCGACGTTGATAATCAATGACTGAGTTCTGTGTTTGCCGCGAAAACATGCAACGTACGAATGTAATCCCATCAGTCGAACATTCATGGTACACGTCGTCATCTTTGTGACACATCATTGTCTGTGTTGTTTTACTATTGTTATTTACTACGTAAGTCTATAAAAATCATACTTAACTATAGTGTTTTGTGATTTCTGTTGATTTACAGTGCATCGGACATGCATCTTCCAGGTCTTGTACCTAGTGTACAGCGCATTGTACTGTTATTGGATTTCAATCATCGTCAATGCAGTAATAAACTTTTTTCTAGACGGGAAATAGTCAATTTCGCCAAAGGAGGTTTAAAACAATGCACCAGACTTGTGTGGCCTTGCAGATCACAACCCAATTTGCAGCGAAGCTGTTTATTTTGTGCAGTTGCAATAAGAATATCGATTGACTGTAATTAAGTCACACACTTTAAAATGTTGCCCATATATGAATGGTTGGTTTGAGACCTTGGCCGCATATAGCGTTTTCGATAGGGAATTGTTATATAACGTTACATAACGTTTTGTTAAGGAATTTTTCACGATGGCAGTAATTCATCCACAAACATTTTACTTCACCAGAACAATGTTCATACGGCCAATAACTCATAACGCTCTGGAGTAACGCTTCACAGAACTCGTAACGGTCCAAAGTTCTTGTCTACGTAATTTTTTTGCAAAGGACGCAATTGAGCCACACATTTCAAAGTTTGCCTACACATAACCCATTATCTGTTCCTTACAATCACCAAACATCAACAAGATACTTCTTTTAATTCACCGAGAACGCATGGAAAAGCCGATAAAACAAGAATTGAATACTTATTTGTAACGCTCCTGATTCAGGCAGAAGCGTGAACGTTTCGAGACACTTATCACGGCCCCCATTTCTACCGAATACAAACTTTGTGTCACGCAGAGAAGCTTGGGACGTAGGGAAGCGTATATAGCTGATAAATGCAGCGTGACAATTTCTAAGACTTGCCTAAGATTTTTTTTTTTTTTTGCAAAAGCTATATTTGATCTGCAGACATTTAACTTCGCACAGAGATTTGCCATATAGTGGTCAGCCCAATCTAGGCAAGGTTAATCTTGCTGGCGTTTGTAGTTATTCCAGGACAGCGTGCTCAATTTTGCGCCGCTCGTAAAATGCACTGATACTGCTCTGGAGCGCTTACAAATGTAATTTATTGCAACTGCTGCATTTAACCCACACACTTCGAACTTTTCCTGCACATTACTCATAACGTGTTCCCTGATTTCGGCAAATATGAACGAGGTGTCCTTCTAGTTCTCCGAGGACACCGGAGAAACCTACTACGAACCTCGTATGGCACATGAAAGTAGAAAGAGGGTTCAGTAATTATTTGCAACACTTCTAATTAAGCCAGCACCACTCAATGAACTTACAATTTCCCTTATATTCATTGAATTTTAGGTTGCTATCTTGTACAGTTGCTTTAGGACTGTGAGAAACATTTCAAACGCTTGATTAACAATTATTATTTTATTTGCAAGAACAGAATTCAATGCACACGCGTGTAACTGCGATCTGCCATTGCTATAAGCCCGTTTTCGCTAAACTTGATCTTGGTGACGTTTGTAGATGTTTGTGCCAGAGTTGCTGCTAAATTTATTGCACAGCTCGTAATTACCCCCGAAACTTTGAATTTCGCCTATATGCACAATCCACAATGTGTCCCTTATTTTTGGCAAATAGGACTTTGTGTGACGCAGTTTCCTCGGGAGACTGAGAAAAACATAGCGTGAAATAGCTATATAACTCTTGCGAGCATTTGCTAAATTATAATTTTTTTTGCAAGAGCTCTATTCAACACACATAAATTTCATCTCGCACACAAGCTTTCCGTAGCGTTCGCCTCGTGTTCGCTAAATGTGACCTTGGTGGCATTATAGCTACTCCACGGCAGCGGACTAAATATTGCGCCGCTCGCAAAACATACTAATAACATTTCGGAACACTTGAATACGTAGTTCATTGCAAATGCCTTAATTAATCCGCGCACTTTGAACATTGCCTATCCATTGCCCTTAACGTTCTTCTTTTTTGTTTTTCACCAAATGTAAAGAAGGCTATTTGTTTACTTCACGAAGGACGCCGGGGAAACCAACAGTGCATGAGCCTTATGTGACGCACGAAAAATAGGAGAAAAAAAAACGAGAAAAAAAAAACGAAGGTTCAAGTAAATATTTGCAACGCTACTATTTAGGCGAGGAGCGTGAATATTCCGCCACCCACAACACCTTACGTTGTCCTTATACTCATCCAATTGGAAGTTGATGTCTTGTACAGTTATTTAGGACTTTAGGAAAAATTGCTGTTAAAGGCAGTATGACGCTTGATCTGAAATGCTTGAATAAGTAGCTTTCTACAAAGGCTGTAATTAACCTACGGAAATTAAACATTTTCCATTCTTCACTCACGACATGCTTCCTACTTAAACGAAGGATAAACACCGTGCCTCGCATAGCTCAGCAGGGAGACCAGAGAAGAACTATACATGTCATGTGCAAAGTATAAAAAAGTGGGTCAACACAAGGGTTCAGTAATTATTTTAAAAGCACATATTAACGGTAGACCTTTCATACTTTCGGTAGACGTCACCCATAAAATGGTGCTCACTCTCTGCAAATATGAAATCTGTGCCGTCTGTAGTCCTTCAGCGGAAAAGGAAAAGAAAAAAAATGAGCGTTTCATGTAACGCCTACAAACGGGCTGAAAACGAGGGTTTAGGAATTTTCGTTCGACCCCTAATTGGCACACACACAAAATTCAAAGTTTGCCTACGCATTGCCGCTGACCTCCCCCACAGCAACTTAAAATATAGACTTTGTGAGTGATATGTTCCTTTCAGAAAACTCTGAAGACTGGCGCGTAACGTGCTTTTTTTTTTTTTTTTTTGAGCGCTTCTATTGCGCTCAAATAAATTTTATTGCGCTGTAAAATAAATTTTAAAAGCATATCCCTGGCTCATGCCCGCACATGCAATGCGGGTATGTGCCACGCGTGATTTTGTTATCGTTAATCGTGACGTAACTGATGAGCATGTGATGTTATTGATGTCATGAGCTATCAGTCATCTAACTCATACATTCGTATCCTTCCATGCCAATTTGGTATATGCCAAGGGAACGAGACGCGAGCTTTCGATAGGTTTCGATAGGGTTATTTCCGCCGGAGGGTTTCCGTGGTCGGACCACGAGTGTTTCAGCCTAGGCATACACAGCTTCTCTGTAAAAAGAAAAAAAAAAGGAAAAGCCGTCTTGCGATTTATGTAGGTTTGCACCGGTATGTTTCACCGAGCTGCGCACCCTTTCAACGGGCGGCGTATACGTAAAACCCTTTCTCGTGGTAGCACGCGCATGCGAGTGAGCGGAAGGACGTATACGTACGCGTGCAGCCGCGTGATTTAAGGGACATGCCACCCAGCGCGCTGGCCAGCCAGTCAAGTGGGCGACGAAAACCACGACCTGCGGCGTCGCGCGTCGGGCTGCCCGCCGTCTCCTTGTCTATCCATCATTCTCGAGTTTGTGCAACCTCGCGATGGGTCTTGACACACTGTTTCGCCAGTCGCGCGGCGACGACTCGCGCACCAAGGTCCGCAGCCGTCGTCGTGTAGGCGGCTGTAAAAAGGCTAAAAAACCACCACCCCCGGCGAGATTGTTTATGATAAGCCGAAGGGAGGGAGAGAAGGTGGAAAGGGTGAGGTGCAGCCGTTTAGCCTCACGGCCGAGTGTTACCGGTCGGATTTTGACGTGGAGATTTTGAGCGAGGGTTGTAGGGAGAGAGGTTAACACGGAGATGGTGCGTTGGGAAATGTGAGCCGGCATTTGGCAACAAACTGGCCGCCGCGGAAAAGCAAAAGAAGGGCTTGCCCTTGATGTACCCGCGCGCAGAGTGCGTCGTAAAATAGGGAAGACGGTGCGCCAAAGTGGACGCCGTATATAGCTGTCCGTAAAGATATTTCGACGTCTTCCGGTTTTGGTTTTTGTCCTCAGCATGAAGCGTTTGTCCAAGCTTTCCGCGTGTCCTTTCTCTACTGTTGACACATACTCGGTCACAAGGCCGCCTGATGTGCCGGCCCTCTTGACGCCGAATCGAACTTTCGATCTTTTGCTATAGTACAAATGCTGCTGAGCTTTTGTATCGTCTCCGCGCTTCTATCTGCGTTAACGTCTAGTGGGAAGAGCGAGTCGCGTCCGCGTAATTGCGCTATGAGAATCATTCGCGACAAATTTTCGAGTCCCGTCGTTAAGGCAACAAAATGAAGTTAGAAGAAAGCTTAGGCGTAGGTGCGTTGTTTTATAAATTTAGTTGTGTTTTTGGCAGTTACGTGTCACTTCATTTCCGGCATCTCCAATCGGCATAAGGGGCCTCATTATTCGCCCGTTATAACGAGCTGACCGTTCTCACTAAGCCCGCCTTTGTCGTCTTGAGGTCATTGTAGAGTGTATAGGCATTTCGCCACCCATAGCCGCTGCTGTACGAGTTGAGACAGTATTTAACCGAGATTGATCATGATAATTCTTAACAAGATATATTCAATGATTGAAAACGTTCTCCCGAATACGTGCACGCTGACTGTTATTTCTTTTTACTGAAGCGTCCCAGTCCAAGCTAAGAACTTCGCTGGTGCACTGTATAGGTGGGGGACTCTCTCCCATAGTCTCGTAGGGCTCTCTGATCCAGTCAGCTCGAGTAACTACTTCTGATTGTGCACTTCTGACGGGGTTGAATCTATAAGCAGCCCTCGCTAGGTCACCGTCTACATTCACGTGTTTTTGCATGACGTATGTATTGCTTGAGACGAGCGGTCGTGGTTTATATGACAGATGTATACACGGAGACACCTTAGCGCTTCATACAATGAGAGTTGGGATGCCGTTTACTTGTTGGCGTGCGCGGAAAGTAGTGAGGGAAACTCCACCGCTGCCGTGTGTGCAGGATGCCGTAGACGATATCGCGCATTGACTGTGACCGGGTCTATAGCATCGTACAGAACCCCAGAGATCCGAGGTGATTTGGTAACAAAGGCTACCTTCTGATCTCACAGCAGAACAGTTCAGGAGAGTGGAGCTACACTGAGAATGCGCAGCGCGCAATAAGAGCATTAATTCCCCACCACCCCCTGCGAAAGTCTACTCCAGGCTAAAGCCCTTTTGCCAGACCGCTGTGCGTGGTCAAGGGGTAACCTGGCAGGCACGCGTTCATGTCATACGTATAGCGCTTGTATTAGGAACGCCTGAGCGGCCTGATCGATAGTCAAATAACAATTACTGGAGAAGTGTACGCGGTGGAGATATTATTACGCGGCAGGAAAACGGTGCGCTGCACTTTTTATTTTCTTTACTTCATCGTAGGAAGCAATGACATCAATAGTTCTGGAAAGTGAATCAGCCGTTTCCTCTCCCGCTGATCCCCACTGACTATATCTGCATGATGAACGGGCTACGGTTTAGCCACCGTAAACGAGCCTTGTGCGCTGCTTCTCTCGGGGCGGTCACAGTGATAGTCTGACCCTGTTCTTCGCACGTCCTTTGTCGTAATTTTCTCTGCCCTTCTATTCATGTAGCTATGCGTCTGACTTATTACGTTTGTGCGTATTTTTTTTTTTTTTTTTTTTTTGGGGGGGGGGGGGGGGGGGTCATCTCCCCAGTATATAGTTCTAACATAACGTAAACTATAGCGATAGAGCGCTCTTGTCCTCGAGCTAGGGAAAAACGTTCGTGCATCTCCTGCCGACGCAGTAGGAGATGCATGAATGCATGAATGCGTACTGGGTACTGTGTAACTGACAGTACATAAACTGATACGGACTGTACAGAAACAAATAAAGCCGGTCTGGTTTCTGTAAGCATAGCCAAGTGTCGCGTTTGAAACGCAAACTCGAGTCATGGCCGCGGATACCAGCGTCATTTTCTGCAGTCAGAAAGCGCCGCAGACGCACGCACAGGTGCACGAACACGCACTCACGCTCGCACACAAACGCTCATACGAATGAACGCACATAAGCACGCCGCATGCCTTCTCATTTCGATTACGCCAAGGCACTGAACGAACGAGAGAAGGGGAGAGGGGGGGGGGGGGGGGGGCGGATACAATGAGCAGGAGGAGGAAGAGAGGTTTTATAATATATACGCAGTGCGGGGCGATATTCCTGTTCACCGGCATTTCACAGCGTGTGTTTTGTTTTTGGCAGTTTGCGAGGAAAAAAAAACGCCTTTCTACGAGACGGAAAGCTATACGAATCTCGTATACCGGCTTCCGAACACAAAGCGGGGTGGCCCGCGACAGGCGTGCGAGCACTGACCCGGCGTGGCCCCAAACTTGGAAGTGACAGGCCGGGGCAGCGCGTACGATTCTCTCTGCCCTCGGTCGCGGCGTGCTTCCCGGAGTTGTTTACTTCCCTGGGCGTAAACAGCTTCTTTCCTCCGTCTACAGCATCGGCAACGACGTATAAGCACTAACACCGGTTCGTTTTCGTTTTTGGTGCATCTGCGCTATTGTATATAGTCCCGTTGCTGCGCGAACGCCGCGGTGTTTGCTGCTGTCGAGACGATGGCGGGACGTGCGCGAGCAAATTTGCCGGGCACGACGCTGCCAAAGCAGCTACGGCTGGTGGGGAAACGTGTCTGAAACACGGCGCGCAAAAAGAACAACAGCACGAAGCGACAGTGGCAAACAGCAGGACCGCGTCGGCAACGGTGACGCGTTGTCAGCTCGGACGTTCGCAAGACCCCGAGCGAGAGCGTCCCGTGGCTGAGTATATACGCCGAGGGAATGAATAAATCGTTCTCGTTCGCTCTGTCGCGGGACAGCGAGTCTTTTTTTTTTTTTTTTTTTTCAAATCCGCAGAAGCGAGCTGGAGGAGAAGGAAACGGCGGGTCAGGCGCGCTTGACGAAAATGGAGTTTCGCGTCGGACTGTCACGCGCGTCTACCAACTTGCACGTGCGCGTGTTCTCTTTCCTGTTCGCTTGTTCTTGTTGCCACCCTATTTCTCTCCTGCTCAGGTTTTTTTTTGTTTTTCGGTCGTAACTGTGAGAAGTTTGTTTCGTCTCAAGAAGTTCTTTCTTCTCCTTCTGCATGCCACGCTAAAGAACTCCTGATGCCGCTAGATGCAACAGCAATCTACAATATATGCCACTGCGTAGATTACGGAAACAGCATCTCTGCACCCCCTCTCTCCCTTTTCTGTCACCTCCTTCTGACTGATACTTTCGTTGTCGGCTAATTTCGTTGCGTTTGGCGCTTATAGATTATTTTGACTAGGTTTTTGTGTCTTCAGTCAGTCAGTCAGTCAATCAGTTTAGTTAGTTAGTCCGTTTAGTTAGTTAGTTATACTTTCGCGCAGCGACGCAATGCTTGTGCCGAGAGTGGAGCATGCAGATGCAGTTTTTCTCCGATTGAGGCCGAAGCGCTGGAGATGGACTGAAGTTTAGCGAGCTCTGCATTCGGCGCACCCATGGTCTAAAAGTATCTAGCCTAATCAAACTTAGGCTTATCACGCGTGATTCTGAACACAGCTGTCTGCCGTTTTATGTCTCTCGTTACTGGCTGTTTTAGAACGTTTCGGGCTGCAGCGTCAGAAAAGCGGTGTGTTGAAAACTCGCGTGAATTATTTTCTGCGGGAAAACGTCGCTATTTGTGGGTATCTTTAACAACTATCCTTTGATAACAAATTCTGGTCTGCGATATAGTATGCGCTCCCAGGTTGATGAGCCGCAGCACCAATCGAGTGAATGCATGTCGTGATGTTGCCAGAGAAAACTGTATCAGAACTCTCTGGGTCGCTCTCACGGTGTCCAATCCCTCTCTCGCTTGGGCGGCTGGTAGATTGCGTCACTAATGTAATGCACGCCTCTCGTATAGGCTACACGCTTTGTCGCAGCGATATCCTTTCCGTTCCCGAGGCGCTGTTGCGTTATTACTGCAACACGATAGAAGCAAAAGGCCGCGAGATTCGGCTAGTGTTGGCGACAGCCCGCTGCATCAGCTATACAGGGTGCTCGGAAAGGCTTTCCCTGAAAAAAAAAGAAAAAAAAAAGTAAACTAGATGCACTGTATAGCAGACGCCGTGCTCGGAGAGCTCTTTAGCATAAACAATCTTCGCGGGAGCCGTTTCGCGGATGGAGCCATCTATTTCGGCTTTCGACGCCACCGCCGAGACGGTCGCCAGCCGGTGCGCGCGTGGCCTTCGAGAATCGAAGCGACCGTTGTCGTCTGCTTCTCGAGACTCGAGAAGCAGACGGCAGCGGGTGGTGGTCGTCGTGTATGCGATGCGCCCGCCGCCGTCGTCGCCTTGACTGTGGCCGCTCACATTCTGCGCGTCGCAACGCCGTACGTTGAAGGTGTTTCGCCGATGCCGTGTTCCGCCTCGTTCCATATGCAACGAGCAACCGGCACCAAGCAGCGCATTTTTCATCTTTATGCCAGCATACATACGCTCGCTTCGGCGGAAAAACATTTTCAATGTATACAAAGTGAATTCCAGTGTATCCGGGGGAAGAGCGACACAATCGCTATAGTCCACGTAAACCACTTTAGCTTTCCGATATAAGCTAGCACTGCTGTCGAAAAAAATGCTGGGCTCTGGGGGAGCCTTCGGCTCGCCTAGATCTCCGTTCCTCAGGACTCAAATTAAGTTCTTGTCATGTCATGTCTAAGCACGAATATATTTCTTTTCCTCTTTCTTTTTTTTCGGATGAAGTACAGTGGCGAACGCTGCACGAGCAGTGTTTCTGTGCGATGGAGGGGGAGGAGGGTTTAGTATTTAGTAACTCTCTAGAGATTTCCTGACAATCGCCTGTCCGGTGTGCGCCATTGTAGACACCCTGCAAGCAGGCAGCTCGTTCATGTAATTGCACGCCTATTGGTTCCAGAAGAGCTCGAACCGTCTATACAATCAGTTCGCAGGAACGTTTTACCAGCCGCTGGTGCTATCGGTGTTGTCTCGATGGCTGTCAATATTGGCCGACTATACGGTTCTGTTGAACGATCCGTACTCATTAACGATTTCAAAGAAACAATAATCAGCTAGAAGTACAAATGGAAGACAAGGTCATAGCCAGACGGCTGGCCACTAGCGAGCATGACGGTGGAGCAGATAAATGAAGCACTGCGAAAACGTAAGCGGCGATAGCCTCACTTTATTACGTGTACTAAAGTGTTTCCCTGTGCACCCGCACAAAGGAAGCCATGCTGCTGCCAGGCAAAGGCGCCTCTTCTCGGTCGACTATCTCCACTAACAGCAATGCGTCTAAGCCACGTGATACTCCCTAACACTTCTATTATTATGGTTCCCAACGCATAGCTGAATCTGTGACGTGGCTCACTGCATTCCTTAGCACAGGCACAACACTGATGACGTGATAGTGGCGAAGTCAGGTAAAGCACGAGATTGCTAATGACTACGTCCTCGAAACCAACCGAAGTTGTCTTACTTACTCAATGTTTCATATAAAATTCAGTTAATTATGAAGTAACGACATTCGCCGTTACAGTGTCAAAACTGTGAGAATAACTTCCTATTAACGGACGGCCTACGACACGAGCATGTCGTCAGTGTGCCACTAACCGGACTTTGCTGATTAGATATTTGTTAAAGTGCCCTCCGATTTATCAAATACTTTCAATAGTTGACCTGCAAATTGATAGGCCGAATATATGTCTCATTTGGCTCTCGTCTGCTGTAACATGACAGTCATGGCGCCATAGCCAATCACGGAATTTTCTTGGTCGTCAACAGATGCGTCAGTTCCATCACCGGGTTCGCGGACAAATGTTGAAAACGGAGCGAAGAAAAAATTCAGATCTAGCGTACATGTTGGAACCGACTTGAGGCGAAGCTTTAACGAGGTGCCTAATTAAATTCTGCACAGCTACATGTGATGCGTATAACTGTATTTATTTTTCACGTCCACTGCAACGGTGTATTTCACGCAATGTGTATGTTTATGCGTAGCACTGGTAACAACTTTAACCTAACGCAATGTTTGTGTTCAAGCACTATGCACCACTCACACGCTGTGCCGAAATGCAAACGTCAAATGAGGCGCATGCGCAGTGTGGCACGCCGATGCAGCGATGTCACGGGGACAAAGGGTGATGCATGATGTTTGTTGAGGGAGGAATGCTGATGAGAGGAATCATTATTATTATTATTTTAGTCATATATACACGAGACAGGAAAGGGAAAGCGAGGAGAAGGCTTGCAACTGCCACCGGAAGGGTGGCAGTCGCCTGCCTACTCTTCAGAAAAGAGGCGGGAAAGAAACACAGAAATGGAAGATAGGAAAGAGGGGAGGGAAGGGAGACAAGAAAGATCAGGATGACAAATCTCAAACAATTAAGCAGAACGCACACTGTACAGGTCGCACACAGTAGGGCCGCTCACAGACACTGAAGAAGAATAACGACGCGCACCTAAATACATTTAAGGATTCCATGCCGCTTGCGTCACACTGGCACATACCCATTGCGGAGGATTGGCCAATGCAGTGGGGACAGATGGGGCGGTGCGGCGTCGACCGCGAAGGTCCGCCGATGGCACTTCGAGGTGTTTTCCGCAGCTGGTCCTTTTTTGTTGCTTCTCTTCTTATTCTCCATACTGCCCATACGAGTGTTCGATGAAAGGGACTTTGGATTCAGGTTTTTTTGCTAACGAAAGGGTGTAATAGGGCTGCAATTTACTTCTAAGAACTCCGCCTGTTCTTGCTCGTTTCTTCGTTTTCACTAACGGGACGCTTGCTCTTTGCTGATGAGAACACGCCTGAAGTGCGTGTGTTTCCTTTCTTTCTTTCTTCTGTCTGTGTCTCCGTCATTTCTTTATTTCCTCTTTTCTTCCCGCCTATCTTCATTTCCTCTATTCCCTCCTCCTGAAAGAGTAGGCAGGTGTCGTGCACGCCCCTCTCGGTGGCAGTTGTCAGCTTGCTCCCTCCCTATATTTCCTTCGTGTCCTTATTATAACAGATTATTATAACAATAATAATTTCTTTTTTTTTCGTCTCTCTCTCTTTCTCTGCCTCTCTCGTTTTGTTTACTCTCGACGTCCACGCGCAGCCTGACTGGCCGGTAGGGTTCACACACGCACGCTCTTAGAATAATCTGAGCCTCAATTTCAGTCTATCTTGCGACTGAGTATCAACCACTGTGCATTTTATCACGTCACGTCTTCTTCAGCTGTAGAAGTTCACCTTGCTACCTTGGGCAGTGTCCACTGACGCACAGTGACAGGCGGAAGGAAGCAGCTTCCGCGTACGCAGGGTCCACCTGGTTTGGAAAAGCTCTACGACGTGGCCGTTGCACGCCGTGCGGTGTTCTTTTAATTTCCTTCTTATTTCTTCTAAAATTTCATTAAACAGCCTGTGCTGCACTCCGCTCTTGACAGAAGAACTCCTTTTCGAGGCACTTTTGTTAAAGAACGCCACCTTTCCCCAACCTCTGGCGGGAACTCAAGACTCGTTTTCAAATCGGGAGACTCTTTGTCAGCACTTCCGCGAACTTTTCAACAACACCGCTTCTCTTTTTTCGTCGCTTATAGTCGGATTTCAGCTCTGAAAGGACGTGGACCAGTTGCGTTACCCTCAAAACAATACTGCGCTGCACGTTTCTCTTTTTCTCCCTTTTTTCGATAAATGTGTATTCAGGTTGCTTCCGTATGCGACTCACGCTTTTCGGTGGCAAGACACGACTGTTCAAAGGCCCCGGCAACTTGTTAAAGTGCTTGGGTTTTCTTTTTCTTTTCTTTTTTTTCTTCCTTCCACCGTAGGGCAGAAATCATGCACAGGAAGCAAGCGACAAATGCATGTACGCGGCAGCGACAGAGCTGGGATGAAGAAAACCTGCGAGAGCTCGTGCCAACTGACGCATGTGGTTGTACGCTACGCGCGCGATCTGTGCTTGTTTCTCTCGCCGAGTTCTCAGTATAAGCGCAGCCCCCCCCCCCCCTCCCCCATCAGCCACAGCCTTTTTCGGGCTCGTTGTACATACGTCCCAACTCCCTGATAGGGTTCTTCACCCTTGTGTGCACGGGAGAAACAGTTTTCAGCAGCTGTCGCTCGCTGGGTGCGCGAACTATAGCGTTACTGTATATGTTCACATTAGGAGAGAGAGAGAGAGAGAGAAAACTTTAACGATAGGAAAGGTGGAGAGTTCGGCCGGAGGAGCTTATCTCTGGTCGGCTACTCCACAAGTTGAGCAAATGGTTAGGGGGTGACAGGTAAATGAATTCAAAAAAAGAAAAGATGGGGTGACGATGTAATACTGTGTACAGTGAATGCTAGTGATCAATCTATTGTGCGGTTCACATAAGGTGACCAGACGTACCGATTTTACCGCCGCGGTCCCGCTTCCCCACATGCTTACGTGTGGGAAGTTGTTTTGTCCCGCTTTGGCCTCTCCGGACGCCGAGTTGTCCCGATATGCCCGCCCTGTGGTGCCGAATCGACTGTTCACGTTCTCGGGTGCGATGGCGCCACGTTCAAAAAGACTCACGAGAGGCAAGCGGCTAAGCGAAACACTGTCGGAAGTGAAACAGCAGAATCGATGGTGCGGTCTTATGGCAGTTCGGTAAAGCGAACCGTTGCTCGCCTTACTATTCAGAGCTGCGCATTGGCAGACGGAAGTGCGATTCCGATCAATCTTAGAACGTATACGACCACTTGCGGTTTGTGCGTTTTCTCGATCAAGCATCAGTGAACTTCTGAGTGAGTTGGCTAACGAGCCGTAGCCAAGCCAAAACGCATTGCGCATAAATATATGATGATGATGATGATGATGATGATGATGATGATGATGATGATGACGACGACGACGTATCGGCCAGCGCTGGTTTAAGAGCTTCAAGTATTCAAACCGTTGTCGTAGCAAAACGTCTGTATTCACGTGGACGAGCAGGATACACAGGGCGCTAATGAACTGCTTGAGCTGATATCACCTTGATTTTTTTTTTGTCCGATTTTGCCCGTATTCGTCCGTGTTCACAAAAAAGCTCTCACGCTAGAATTGTCCGCCAGAGAGAATTTCAGCCAATCCTGGTGCGAGGCATATCATTAGCCAAGGCAGCCGGTCAATCGCAAATAGCTATAGCAGATTTGTGAATTTGGCACCTGTTCTGTAGCGGCTTCGATTCTACTCAAAGGTAGAGCGTATACATACAGGGACACTATAGGCGCAGGCTACTACTCTCCAGCGACGTCGCCGAGAGGGGATTCTTCTTAGCGTATACCCCTGCCGTTATTCGAGAGGAAAACAGACCCCGCACCGGCACTTTCTTCGTGATCCCCATGTCTGCCAGCAGAGCGTGTTCTTTCTCTGAATAGTCAGGAGGCATTTTGCTAGACATCTATAGTTTTCTCCTTCGGGACGTCGCGTATTATACTGCTCGGCTGTGCTCCAATTGTATAGCGCTTGAACCCTGTGGCGTTGTAGAATTGAGCTGTGCGGTGATGGCTTGTGATTTAGCGACCTTCCTTTATAGAAAATTATTTTAAGCTTACTCATTTGCAGTGCCTGTATTTGATAATATAGGTGTTGCGATAAAATTTCCCTTCGTAGTTTTATTTTTTTAAACACGTTTTTTTTTAATGAGTATTCAGTGCTCACTTGGTGTTAACGTATGCAAGCAAGAGTGACAAATAAAAATTCACGTGGTTAGATGTCTCCATCTGTAGTACTTGCTTCGTTGCCATCGCAACGTACTTGGTATACTTCCGCTACTTCGAGGTATCTATTTTTTTTTTTTTACATGTTACCGCACCGCTTACTGAAACTATCTTTCCAAATTTTTTTTAGATATTTGGGAGAGCATTAGTGTCGCTCTATCGGAATATTTCCAAAAATAAAGAAAACTGACAGCTCTAGCTCAACAGCGGCCGCAGTGACACCCAGTTACAGATTTGTAAAGAAAAAAAACAAGAACCAAACGATGTTGCCCTCATCTTCCGTCTGCCTCGTCAACGAGACGACACGTATATAGCGCGATGCACGTCGTCTTGTTCAAGAGACACGCGGAAGATCGAGTGCGCTCTGCGCTTTGAATGATGACTCACTGAACGACAATTAGATTTTAGGTTTCCTAAACTCTGATGAAAGGCGGCGCTGAGGGCGGAGCAATTGCCGGCAATTCCCGCAAGGCTAGGTCAGCCTGCAGCCAACAACGTTCTCCCCCTCCTTTTCTGTCCTTTGAAGTCAAGGAGGAAGGAAACAAACTGGGAGAGAGCGTTCACGTCCCGCAGCCAGCCTTCGCTAGCCGACTCTCCGTGAGGCCATCCCCATCGCATATTCACTCTCGAAAAGTCGGCCCAACACGTGACACGGCGCTTGGTGTGCTTGGTTCCCGGTATAGGTTTTAATTGACGCGCTTTTGTTCGGGTGCTTTGCCAACCACTCTGCGCGCATTTTCTTCCCGTATTTTTGTGCAACTTGGTCGTTTATTACGACGTATACATCTATCGTCTTCGATGCAACGACGCGAGTGCGGCAGCCTATCCGTTGTCTTTTCGGAAGAGAGTGTGATTAGCACGGCTATAGTATACGGCCGGTGTCGTATACACTTAAATGTCATCCGCGACGTGGTCACGTGTTGGACCGACTTTTGTTGGCCACAATTCTGTTACGTAATGCGCCCTTCTAGATCTTTCCTTCCTCCATTCTATACGTGATGCCGCGCGGGTGCGTTAGTCATTCGACCCTCATTCAACCGACTACGGGTTCTGTATGATACGAGTATATGCCGATCGCAGCGGTATGCGGGACACGTCCAGCATAACGCGTGCCACTGAGTGCGCGGCCATGGAGCCCACTTGACTGCCGGGGGCTTTGAATTGATTGGGCTTTGGAAAACGTGAGGCGCGACGGTTGCGTTACCTGTTAACTGAACGTTTAGAACGCTTACGTTACGAAATGATACTTTGTAATGAGACTACGGTGAAGCTACGATCGGTTGTTTGGTTTTAGTAGCGTGGACGGGTGTCCACGTTGCAGTCTATAGTTCTCAAACATCAAACTTGTAAGGAGCGATTCGCAGTCATTCGATTCTTGTTGTTTAGTTGGCCGCGAATAATAAGCATCCTAGAGGCGAGGTGTCCAGGGCCTCCTCGTTACACTTTTGGAGGAATGACGAGGCAGCTCGTATATCAGACTAGAGGTAATCCAGCGTAGGTAAGCGAGTCATATACCGTGAAAGGGGATTCGAAATGGGCAAGGGGAAGCAGAAGGACAAATGCTGGTATTTTGCAGGACTATACGACTGCAGCAACACTCACTCACTCACTCACTCACTCACTCACTCACTCACTCACTCACTCACTCACTCACTCACTCACTCACTCACTCACTCACTCACTCACTCACTCACTCACTCACTCACTCACACTCACTCACTCACTCACTCACTCACTCACTCACTCACTCACTCACTCACTCACTCACTCACTCACTCACTCACTCACTCACTCACTCACGTGTTTTGCTGAAACATTGGCCGAAGACCTTCGAACGACGCACCGCCGGAAGGCCAGTGAGAACTGACTACCCGTTTATTGAACTAGTTGCAATATAGAAAGTAACGATGAGGGCCAAAGAAGAACAAGAAAATGCCAGTCACTTGTATATGCTTACAACCATCATTATAATGGCCAAGACGCGTACTATTTCATTCTCCATTGACTAACTCACGAATCACGCCTGTCTAAAGTAAACTTTCAGTTACAAAACTGCAGCTAGCATCGACATCGATGCATAGTGTCTCTAGCCTGAATTCCGTTTGTCCTGTTGCCTGTTTGTTCGAAATTGCTGGGCCTTTCCAGCTTTCTGATTGTGTTTTACTGCTATCGGAATGGCAAGGTGCGAAGGAAAAAGTTCGAGAAGTAGATAAAAGGTGGATCGGGCGTTGGGTGCTCCTTCCATCCAGCACCGCAATCTTCCCTCTTCATCGATCAGACAAACACGTCGCGCGCATCGCGCTCCGGCCGAGAATTTATCGACGCGCTCGCCATAAATCCAGCCATCCGCCACCACCAGCTGCAAAAGAATGCGCGCCCGGCGCGAGATTCTTATTTCCCGCGATTGAAGCGAATGCAAACAAAAAAAAAAAAAAAAACAGGAAATAACATAAAATAAACAGGACGGAGAAGTAAAACTTGGGAAAGCGCGAGATATACGGGGATGTAAATAACGGAGCGGAGAACAAATTGAGGCGTTGGGCAGTTATGAATAAGAGGTTATATCCTCTTCCTTTTCTCGCGTCTTGCTTCTATTCTCTAGCTCAGATCATCACTTTTGCCTCCCGAGTTACTTTTCCCGTGCCTCTGTCTCCGTCTATACATCTTTATACGTGATTTCGCGGCGGTCTATTCCCTCATCGTTTATGTTCCCTGCTTCTTTACTCTTCCTGGTTTCTGTTTTCTTTTTTTGTGGGGGCGACAGGACGTTTGTCAAGTTGAACGCCCGCCCCTTTAGGGTGCCTTGATGTCAGCGCCGAGAAGTTTGGTATCCAGGCACCTTGCGCCCCTTGCGATAGACGCGCCACCTTGCGTGCGCCATGCGCAATAGGGCTTGGACTGAGAACCGTGACATTCTCGACTGATCTCCTGTAGTAAATAGACTTTGCGCCATTCCTATAGGGGAAACTCAAATCGCAGCATTTTTTCGTCAGCGCACAGCACCTGACTCTGCGCGGCCAGGCTTTATGGTGTCATACGTATATGAGAAGAACCCGACAGGCGTGAGATCTGTTAAAGCCAACGACAAAAAGAAACCGTTCGCGTTTGTCAGTGGTCAGTGCAAGTATTAATCAGTTCGCTTGTACGCAAAGAGTGTGGTTGTGGTGTAGTGGTTAGAGCGCTGGGCTAAAGGTGGTCCCAAGATTGGTGATTGAATTCTACGTCGTATATAATATTGGCCTTATAATCGTAACTGCCCTCACTGAGCGATCCGTAGACTGGCTTTCTCTATCAAAATAAAGCAATCATCTGTTATGCCTTTGGAAACGCAGTGCGTTATTACGAGGTCATTACTGTCGTGGTAGCTATACCACGACAGTAATCCGTTCCGATACTGAGCAGATGTCGCAAGTTCGATTCCCAACCGCGGTGGCCACATTTCGATGGGGGACAAAACGCTCGTGTACATTTAGGTGCAGGTTAAAGAATTTGTGCAGGCGGTAAAATAATTCCGGCGATATCCACTACGACGTTTCTTATAGCGCTAATGTTGCTTCGCGACGTGAAACCTAATCAATCAATTAATTAATTAATCAGTCATTGCAAGACCTCCGATGACAGCGGGGAAACTTTGTATAAGTGTTTCATATAACGCCTCTAAACAGCATGTAACTCGTGACATTTACCGCGGGTTCTGGAAAATGTAAACTTCGTGACAGATCTAAATTCTATCAGAAAACTTTGAAGACAAGCATATGAAGTTTTTGGGTGCTTCTAATCGCACTCAAAGCTTCGCTGTAAAATTAATATAACCCGCATCGCGCGCAGGAAGTCCAGTAAGGCTCTGTATTGAGTCATCTTTAATCTACGTGCTAAACTCATGATGCCAACCGCTGCGAAGGCCAGAACGGCTGAGCAAGGGTTCCTAGATGTGACAATTAATTGCGCGTTCCATTCCTGCGTCTTTTATTGCGATAGCAATTATATGTACACTCCAAAGCAGATTTCTGCCGTCGTCGTCGCCGTCGCCGTGAGGTTCCGTATGACGTCAACGGCGATGAAATCGTCGCCGCGCGCCGGACGCTGTATGTGCGTGTGAAAGGGCGCGAGGGACGCGCGCTTTCACGGGGAGCGAATGCACGGCGGAGAAAAAACGCGCATTCTGCGCCGTGCTCCCTGAAGGGCTGCAGAATTAAGCGTCTCTTTCCTCCTCTCCATATATAGAGAGCAAACGCGACTTTTTCCGTCGCGCGAAAGGCTGTGAGGGGACGGCAGGGAGGGGAGGCGACGTTTAGCTGCGGGCGTTCGGTGCGAACGCGGGCAAAACGCCGACGGCGTCGACAACAGTTCTGCGCGTTGCTGGTGCTGCTGCATGGCCAAGTTTATACAGCTGATAAAACTACTATCCTTACTCCGTATAGCTCTCCACTAATTTGCTATCGCAATTGATGCTTCGCCTTTCGGGTGAAACTGCGACAATTTTTTTTAATGCGAACGCATTATATGCCCCATTACGCGAAAATCTGTCGTCGTCGGCATGACCGAAAGATAGTGCCAAAAATGGCCGATGACGCAAAGATTAAAAACGTGGCAAAAAAATGCTCGGATTGACGTCAAATTTCTCAGGGAAGTTCCCGTAAACGAAGTAAATTAACGGCTTTAAAGAGAAAAATTCTGGGTCTGGGTGGGAATCGAGCCCGGGCCTCCGGGCTGCAAGACGATCACGGTTCCCCCACGCCACGGCGGCTCCATGGTTCTGGCTGACGAAAGGTGTGCCTAGTGCATGCGTCATTGGGCACGTGACGGCGTAGTCAATGGGAAGGAGGTGGCGCCACGTCATGACTGTATAAAATGAGCGCGTTCGTGAAGTTCCCAGGTCTACAAACGCTACAATGCTTTCGCATTCCCAAGGTGAGCAGTCTTAAGTGTACCTGCCGAATTTTCACTCCAACTTCTACCTCCTGTGTTTTGACTCGACTTAGTGAAGCGACTGAGTTAAAGGGCGTAAACGGCGGCCTATTTACCATGTAATCAATATTTGTGCTTTTCTGTGGCGAGTTTTACGGAGCAGTTACTCAGTGAACTGCCCGACGAAGCCCGTACTCTTTGTGGAGGTCGCTTTGGATGGCGTACGAGTAGCAACGTGCGTGAAAATTTGCTCCAACGGCACGCAGTAGACTGGTGGCGGACGTGTGACGAAAATATGTCGACTCTTCTTTCTGGGTTTTACGTGCCCAAGCCAGTTCTGATTATGAGGCAGGCCGTAGTCGAGGGCTCCGGATTAATTTTGACCACCTGCGATTCTTTAACGTGCACTACAAAGCAAGCACGCGGTCGTTTTTGCATTTTCACCTCCATCGATATGCGGTTCTTGCACAGTGGAAAAGTTGCAGCTACTTACTGGCAACGTGAAACATCCAGCATCGTTCGAGGTTCCTCAGAGCGACACTAATGCGTTTATGTAAGGCGAGAAAATGTTTGTGCGTGTGTAACCCATGCGAGTTTGTGACAACCGCAAGACGACGGCAACGACGGTTGTATGACGGTGTTATTTTTTTTTTTTAAGACGAAGTCCTTCTTGGCGAGTTACCGCCAAATTTAAATTACGGGGTTTTACGTGCCAAAACCACGATCTGATTATGAGACACGCCGTAGTGGGGGAATCCTGAATAATTGGGACCACCGGCCCGCCGTGGCCGGGATTTGATCCCGCGACCTCGTGCTTAGCAGCCCAACACCATAGCCACTTAAGCAACCACGGCGGGTATACCCCCACTTTTCCGTATGTGTTTCAACCATCTTTCGTGAAACCGATCCCGAAGATAGCAGTCTAAATATAAGTGCTATACTGGGGCCACTGGGTATATGACTATGATGATAATGATGATGGGGGCGGGGCGGTGGCGATGATGATGCTGATGATGATAAATAATTTGGAAGGCGATTTAACCTCTAACGACGTCGGTCAAGATTGGCTGAAATTTGCTCTTACGGGCAATAATAGCGCAAGAGATTTTTTTGTAAGATCCAGGCCCTGCGCCCGATATTGACAAAACGTTCTTACGCTATAGTCCCGCTGGTTGGACGAGATTCCAGCCTATCGCGATGCTGGACATATTAATTATTAGCGAATGCGTCCGGCCAATGGCAAACAGCACGTATATACGAACGAAAACCTTTGTGAAATCGGCGCCACTGGCTGGCCTCATTGTGGCAACCTTCTGATTGACCAGCGAATTGCGAGTCGCGACCACTTTTCCAGCGCATCGGTTCTTCTTTAGGTGTGAAGGCGCTTGTCCTATGGACTGACTGCTAACCGAACACACTTCGTGAAATTCGGGAGTAGCACGGAAGCACTATATCACTGTTCGCAACTTTGTGCGCACCGAGTTATTCTCCGCATGTTCGCGTGAAATTAGGTGAGAAAAATTAATCTCGTGAAAAAAAACACACAAAAGAAAGACAGTCATGCTTTTGCGCGCCGATCAGGACCGTCATTCCGTTAACCTCTGCACCGTGCCGTTCTTGAAGTCTTGCACGAAGTGCACGCACTACCGCTCCAGGATATCACACACATCACTGCCGACCCGATTCGTGCCGCGGATTTCTCGCTCGCCCGCTGGACATTGCTGCGAATTGAATAACAGTGTCAGCGAATTCACCGCATGACTCGCAGAGCACCTACTTTGTCTTCGCTCCCTTCGAGCGAAATCCGGATCGAAAACGATCGCCCGCGAGCGCTGTGGTAATTTGCCTGAATTCCTGCGGGTGAACGCCGGCGCCCAAGGTTACTCGAACTGGCGCGAACAGCTACGTTCATCTTGTGTGCGTTCGTTCGTTCGTTCGTTCGTTCGTTCGTTCGTTCGTTCGTTCGTTCGTTCGTTCGGTTGTGTGTGTGTGCGTGTGCGTGTGCGTGTGCGTGTGTGTGTGTGTGTGTGTGTGTGTGTGTGTGTGTGTGTGTGTGTGTGTGTGTGTGTGTGTGTGTGTGTGTGTGTGTGTGTGTGTGTGTGTGTGTGTGTGTGAATTCGTGTTTTAGTATTTTGCGTCCAGTGAGCCGTAGGTGTTACTGCTAGTTCCCACTTATTCCTTCAGTTTTCTATACTCCACCGGCACGTGCGTAATGCGTGTTGGTATTCCGGGTATGAAGCGCAATTTTGATTCATCTGTTGATTGATTGATTGATTGATTGATTGATTGATTGATTGATTGATTGATTGATTGATTGATTGATTGATTGATTGATTGATTGATTGATCGATCGATCGGTCGGTCGGTCGGTCGGTTTTGTTTTGTTTTGTGTTGGGTTGGGTTGGGTTGGTTGGTTGTTATCAACGGCTCAAAGCAACAACACCTTTTGATAAGTTGGAGGCGCCGCAGTTGAATGCTCCGCTTTAAATTTTACCATGTGGGTTGACTGAATGAGCGCTTTGTGTTGACCTTTATGGGATCGGCAGGAGAGCGCCTGAGCCCCTTAGCCACCACGAAGAGGAAACGTGTGGCATTACACGCAGCCGTTGCGATAAAGGTGATGACCTATGGCACAGGTGCTGCTATGTAGACCTAAGAAATGCGCTGGAAGCTGTCAATTGTTATGTCGTAAAGAGGGAGAGAGAGAGGGAGCAAGCTCTTTAATCAATAGCAGAGAAGATTGTCGGAGTTGAAGCATTCGTGTACCTAGGTGCTAATCTGTAAGGGAGAAAAAAGGCTCTAGAAGAAGTGTGAAAGAAAGTGGGGGGAGGGGGGGGGAGCAGTTTGATATTGTCATTTCGCACTGAAATTTATATACATCGAGAAGTGGTAGACGGTCTATCACTTAATTTGCTCCATGAAATGTGTGACCTTCCGTTGTTTCAAATTTCACAAAATGTCACAAATTCTTGAGCATTGAGTAAGCCTCATGTGTCCTAGAGCATCTCAAAGGGTATCTTACGCAATGTTCAACTGCGTTTGTTAGTGTCACCTTTTTAAGTACGGCTCCTAAACTACTCGTAATGGACTGCTTACAAACGTCAAGAAGCCGAAGTCTGAAACGTTTTCACCGTTCAATAGCAGCAAAACAAGATAAATATATCTTGTTTACACGATTCATGCACCTTCGCCATGTTACTTTTATATCTGTGAACCGTCGCAACACATGTTTCTTCGGTGTGGAGTTCTTAGAACAACATCTCACGGTGACGAAGGCATGTTCACAGCAGCGCGCACAGCAAAAACGTACTTTGCACTAGCACTTATGCTCGGCACTCCCGCCGGACATATCAACATGCGTCTTGCGACGGGCCGCAACCAGACCGATGCCGCAGGCGTTCGCAACAAGTATACGACTTACAAAAGCTGCATTTCGGCTGCTTGCAAACTGCACAAATATATGTTTTGTAAGGACCATGTGGGATCCTTAGATAACCGACTCGATATTTGGCTCTAGAAGTATTTCTTTCTTCTTTCTGGGGTTTTACGTGCCAAAACCAGTTCTGATCATGAGGCACACCGTAGTGGAGGGCTCCGGATTAATTTTGACCACCTGGGGTTCTTTAACGTGCACTATTTCATTTCATTTATTATCACTTTATTTTTCATATCAATTTCATTTATTACACAAGGGGGACAACGCAAGCACACGGGCGTTTTTGTATTTCGCCTCCATTGAAATGCGGCCGCCGGGGCCGGGATTCGATCCCGCGACCTCTTGCTCAGCAGCGCAACGCCTTAGCTGACTGAGCCACCCCGGCGGGTTCTAGAAATACCGCGCGTGATGTAACATTTACTCGCTTTCTTTCCTCTTAATAATAATAATAATAATAATAATAATAATAATAATAATAATAATAATAATAATAATAATAATAATAATAATAATAATAATAATAATAACTCGTCAATCTTTTTCTTCCAGCATCCCCAGTGCAGAATATATAGTAGGCCAGAGCAAGCAAGCTAAGGCTCATACCGATCGCCCCTTCAGCTTCATGTAAATAAGTCTCTCCGTCCCTCGCAATCATTGTTCATGAACAATGGACTGCGTTTCGCGTATTTGAGCAACAGCAGAAAGCACGCACGCACTCACGCACGCACGCACACACACACACACACGCACGCACGCACGCACGCACGCACGCACGCACGCACACACACACACACACACACACACACACGCACGCACACACACACACACACACACACACACACACACACACACGCACGCACGCGCGCGCGAACACGCATGCACGCACGCACACACGCTCACACACACACGCACACACACACTTGCGCCACACGCGCCACATTTGCGTTTTCGCACGGACAAGTTCATTCGTCACATTACGCGCTGGTAACCGCGTGCCGTGTCGGCTCGCTTCGTGTCAGCTCGCGACACGGCGCGTCAAACTTTTTTTCGCGCTCCGTTAACTTTCAAGGGCACCGCGAATACGCCGCTGCCGTGCCCGGTCAGCCCGATTGCCCGAGGCTGGTTCGGCGTTGTACGGTGAAGGAAAGGATGGGTGGCAGAGAGGAGGGGATAGTCGATTTCGAGCTGTGGCCGGCCCCTTCTATTGATCCCTCATTTTTGCCCTTCTGTGCCCGGCTGCTCGCGCCTTTCGCTTGCATCGGTGGCCGAGGTACGCGCGGTGCCACCGGTGTTTGACGTGTGCGAGGCAGTGCCGTTGTCTTGGAACGCGCCGATACTGCGAGCCGCCCAGCTGCCGGACATAGTGGAACTAGCAGACATCGAATGAGGGATGCTTGCCGGGGACGTACATGAATGGCCGTGACCCGGGCAAGCTTGCACTATCTATCTATCTATCTATCTATCTATCTATCTATCTATCTATCTATCTATCTATCTATCTATCTATCTATCTATCTATCTATCTATCTATCTATCTATCTATCTATCTATCTATCTATCTATCTATCTATCTATCTATCTATAAGTCAGCCACTTCATCGAAATACTCGGTACGATACGACAGCCATGGTTTCGTTTGGTCGATTGACTAATTTATTGATTGATCGATAGTGGAAATATTGGTAACAAATATGGCGCCGACTTCTCTAATCAGACAAATTGTTGAAGGAACGGAAACGTTGCTGAAGTTACATGAATATCAGCAGCGATGATGCAGTTCGCTAGCACATGCAGTATATACACGACCATTTTCGTGCTTAAAAGTGCGCACTATATATATATATATATATATATATATATATATATATATATATAGCTGCACATTTGAGCATGTCAAACAGTAGGGTCTGCAATGCCGCGATTGCAATATATGCAGATCCATCCTTACTATCTTTTTCAATTATTTTTTTCTTTAGCGACGAGCCATTCCTATACAAACATGCACGAAGCAGCTGCAGGCTGGTCCCACCAGCATTCGCTTCGTTCAGTAAATAACTCTCAGTCGGACAGAAAAACGCACCGGAATTGTGTAAGCACGGCGCCCAGGGGGCTGGCTGATCGTCGCAAAATTCGTGCCGCCTGGCAGAACGGCAATTCAGCCAGACTGTTGTTCGCTATGGACTAAGGATGAAAATAGGCGGAGATTGTGGGGGGGGGGGGACCGACCCCTTAAAGTCCAATCTGAGCACAGCTGCATGATTCCCGTCGAAGAGCGCGCCCGTGCCGAAGCTACATCATTTTCCTGGGTGCTTTTTTTCTTCTGTTTCTTTTTTTTTATGGGGGGGAGGGGGGGGGGGCATATTTGCCGGATTGGGCCACTTTTGGAAAGTGAACAGTGCTTCCAAGACTAAAAAACAAACAAATCGAACAAACCACACAAACCAAGCGGAATCTCTTTCTCGGTACACCTGCCTATAACCGCAAGAACTTTGTGCCAATAGTAGTAGCACAAACCCACTATACGGTAAATGGGAAGCTTGGCGGTAAACGGGCGGAAACATCAAAACAAAGGCGCCGACGCAAAAAACGATGCAGCGGAAGCCACGGTATACAAAACTGAAGTTAAAGTTGTAGTTATAATTGAAGACAATGATACCCGCGTGCCTGCAGCAAAGATAGCTCAAGGATTTCGACCGATTTAGACTGATTTTAGTTAGGCATGGAAAACTTGAAAAACGGCACGAAACTTGTCGCGTATACCGAGCGTTACTGCGCATTCGCATAAACGAATCGATCACGGGGGGCACAACATGGTTGTGACTGCGTATATTTTAAACGGCTCGGGGGGATTCATAACCCGAAGAACTTGGGAGTCGGTTCAATTCGACGAAACGACGCTTCCAGGAGTCGTCTTTCTTCTCATATTTTCTTGGAAAGAGGATACCCAGAGTTCAGGAAGAAGCGCTCAAGTGATTCGAATGCCTATACGCTTTTCTCCCTCCCCTTCCTTCTTGCATTCTTGCTCCGTAAACATTCATAATCCCTCTTGTGTGCTCGCTGTTTTTCTTCCGATAACCTCTTCTTCACTGCCCTCTTAACCATTATAGACAAACACCAGGCCTGTGCATTACCAGAGTCTAAAGTACCTCTTTAAACAAGGGTATTAAAGGACTCTGGCATTGGCTTACGTACACAGAGAATAGCCTTATCTATATACGAGATCCGCCGCTGTTTATCATCTTCTCTCTTATCCTCTTAACGCTGGTTTGGTTTGGTGAACAAGTGCTGAAAAACCCTGGCTCACACTGAATGTATAATGTGTAGCATAGCGCTCTCAAGCCCAGAAGGTAACTACTCCGCGGTGACTGTGCACGCATGGATTTCCGGTGTGGGCTCATAGTTCCACGCGTGCTGGCCTCCTTACTCTGCTGACACCTAGCGGTGACTCTGTGAATGCGTTGCGGTCTTGGGGCATGAAGGGGCCGATCCGAAAACTTGATTTATTATTAGGCTTCACCGAAACCGACACTGAATGCGGACGAAGCTCGTAGTAAATCATGTACTACTCAGGCGTTCGCCAAGTGACAAGGAGAGCGTATACATTCGTATTCAGCAACTATAATGAACTCCCTTGCCGCCTAGCCGGTGCCAGAGCGGCAACAGACACTATACTGCTCCCATTAACACCCGCTGGGTCACCACACTAAACGTCTCTTGGTGAGGTTGGCAACAGCTCGTTTCGGTGGGCTGTCTTTATCTCTATGCCCTCTCTGCTGTCCTCTGCCCCTGACCTTTTACTCCCATACCCCCATCCCTTAGCTGCTGGCCGCCTTGCAAGTGTTAGCAGACTGCGCTGGGTAGTTGTGGTCCAGTTAGAAGCAATGTTCTTCCTTTCCTATTTCTTTATTTTATTTTCAATAAACAGTTATTGTTTCTATACTTCGTGTGCTGACCCAACGAGAGTGACTATTGTTCCCGCAGCTTAGATCTTATCGGCATCGCTGTCGCAGCCCTCAATCATTTACAGAACCGATTCACAGAATAAATCAATAGTAACGCATAGTCAGCGACTTACATACACCAACTAATGTTGTCACGCACCGAAACAGTCGTCGTTTTTTTTTTTTTTAGCAGCCCAATAATTAAATCATTTGATATTCTTCGGATAATCCTTTCAAACACAAGCACATTTAAAAAAGAAAGGAAAGAGAAAAGACCATGAATTTCAACGAGCACAGTGAAATGCATGCTACACAGTGCATTCTCATAGAAGCCAGTGGTTAGGGCAAGCCACACACATATACAACCCTCTATTCCCGTGGCGCAGCAGAAGCGTGGCAGTGCCGGGCTTTGCCTCCGTTCGTCGAACGTATACATGCCTTCCCGTCTTGCCGTCGAAGCAGCAGCGGAGGCGCGCGACCGTTTCCGGCTCTGCGCCATTGTTCCGGGACGGCTTCCGAGCAACGCGTCCATCCCCGAACGATGGAGCTGTCCCGCGGGAGGCGTTTGTGGACATGTCTCGGTCATTTATGCGCCACAAGAGGCCGTTCATTGTCGCCGCCCTTTTCTCTGTATGCTTCCTGGCGCCTCCCTTACGCACTGCCCTCGTTTTCATTCATTCTTCTTTCTCTCTCTCACTATATATATCTCTCTCCTTTGTTCCTTCGTGATTCACCGTAGTTTGAGCAAGACGGCACTTGCTCCAGCCTGGCTGGCGCCGCGTTTTCCGTCGGAAGTGTTCAAGTGGCTTCGACTTCCGTTGGAAAAATATGAAACAATGAAAGAAAGAAAGAGGGAAGGAGAGGAGAAGGGAAGGATGGGAGAGAGAAGAAAGAAAGAAACGTGAAGGCGACGCCAGCATGACACCTCATTGAGCAAACAGAAAAAAAAAAAAGGGGGGGGGGGGTGCTGAGAAAAGGAATACGATGTGACCACAGTTAGTATTCTGTTCATCTTTTGTGTATTGGTTTAAGACTCGAAAGAGACCTAAAGAATACGCATGTGTTGAATTTGGACTACGTCATACTCTTGAAGAGAGGGTACAGTAATGCCTTTTGCGTGATCAAGCTATCGCAGTGACTGCACTGTACATACGCTTTTTTTTTTCGCTCAATGGTTGCTCGATTGTTGGGGGAACGGGGGAGGGGGGGAGGGGAGAGGCGGGCATCACCTATCCTATATCAGAATTTCCTTATATGAAACGCTGTGATAAGCACGTGGCATGAGAATGATGTATGTATGTTATTCTACTTGTCATTGTGTTGCGTATTCAAATGCTCTTCTTTCATTATCCCCGCAGGTCCCTAGCCAAGAGTACCTCGCCGTCGCGATAGAAGACGATGTAGGGGACATCCAGTTACAGGAGTCCATTCCCGCGGTCAAAGGAGTCATCCTACGGTGAGTCGCCTCCTCGTATTAGTAGCTGCACCCTGGACCGCAGTGGTCTGGCATAAAACGTGTGGTGCTTCTCAATGCTCTATCAGCCATGAGTAACCATTCCTCGTTTTTTTTTTTTCCTTGCTTTACTTCTTACGATCTAGTAAGCGAAACCGGCATCGCCTGAGCCGTTCAATCAAACCAACGATAAATAATTGCTTTCTTATCCAATGGCGTTATGACTCACGTCGTGGTGACGCGAACAGGAGCTCGAGGCATTGTCACAGGAAAGAGCCCTTTTTATCATCAAGCGCTGACGCCAGAGGTAACCCGTACCTCCAATCTCCAAGCGTACTGGAGCAACGCGATACAAGATACTCTTGGTACAAGATACTGCACATCGACATGTGAGCGTGCGCGAGAGCTCGTCTATAAACTATATACTTGCGCGCTCAAAACTCGCGCGTGCCAAAACAGTCCCGGATGGTACCTTGGCTTACAGTATGCGCCCTGTCAACGCCGCTTCGCACGGAGCCCAACACCGTGGTTTGTTTATTGCCCCGCTTCCCTATACATGGTCATTTCGCGACACTCTTTCCTTCTTTCTGTGATTATATATATATATATATATATATATATATATATATATATAATAAGCAGAGAGAAATTCTTCAGGCTACCTTTCAAACGTAAAAGACTTGAGCGACGCTACACGCTACAAAGGTACACAGGTCACGTGTTTCATTTCATTGGTTTCGACCGGTGGGCTCGCCTTCATCAGAGTTTACCTCGGGGTTTTGTAAGCCCTGATTAAGACAGGTCCACCGGTCGAAACCATTGAAACCAAGTACTTGTTCTGTTTACCTTGTATAGCGTCGCTCAAGTCATATGTATATATCTATATATACCGCGCGTTGCACAAGTCTGAAAGTACTTTTCTTAAAAGCGTATCGTCGTCGCAGTCGGCGGTGTTTTAACCCCGCAGACCCCCGGTCGGCCAGGAGGTCGGGGCTTCGTTTCGCGCTCAAATGTGCGTGCGTGTGCCGCTCTCGCAAGGGCTCTAATGACGGAGCAACGACCGGCGACCGAAAAGACGGGTCTGGGGCTGCGGCGCGCACATCGTGTTTCGCCCCGCGCGTACAGCGAGCGTCGCTTGGGCGACAGCATCATTATATGTACCGTATACACGAGGTGTCGAGACGCACTCTCTTCTCGAGGGAGAGAGACTGAAGAAGAAGAAGAGTGAGGCGTCGGCGGTGGCCATTTAATCGCGGCCTGTCCCGCTTTAGGGTGTCGCCGCCGAAAACGAGAGTACGGCCCTCAGCGCTCGTCTCCGCTGTGAGGATTCTTCCTCGCTCGACGGGTGAGAAACGGGAAACCGTGACGACGACGACGAACAACCGGCACTTTAGCGAGAGCGATAGCCTCGTTACAAGAGCGACGGTGTCGAGATCTTTAAGGAGAAGAAGGTAGAAAGAAAAGAAAAAAAAAAAGGAGAGAAAGTGATCCAGTGCGAGCAGAGGCTGACGGCCTTTCTCTGGAGGTCATTAGTCACCTTTACGCCCCCGTCCCCCTCCCAATTTTCCTTTGTGTACGTCGTCGAAGACCGTGACACGAAGTGACCTTGCCTGTTAAAGATCCCGATTTTGCTATACGCCGGGTCGGCGGGCGCAATCCGAAGCGCCAATGCGCGGCCACGCTCTCCCTATATAGGCTGCCGCATGAAAGAGCAAGCGGGGAGTCATTAAGCAGGCGTATAGCGGGCTCGTTATGGCGCGTCTGTGTGGAAATCGCTAAGGACACGTCAGGGAAAGGGAGTACACACGCAGAAGCGTTTTGGAAACGGCATTAATTCCCGCAGTGTGTTCGTCGTTATCTGTTTCTGTTAAGAGTACGTCCCTATATCGTTTTAATTGCGCTCTCACTGCGCGCGTAACAAAGGGAGTTCTTGGCGCCCCTTAGTTATTGCGACAGGCGGTGACGACTGCACCGAAGAGGGAAACTCGGTAACAATCACGACGGGAAGGGTATAACGAAATTACTAGCTGCGGCTCCCCTTCAACGTGTCCACAGGATACCGGGCGTTTTATGCTTTCCTGAAAGCTCGAAAGGCGCCAGGTCATATATATATGCTGCCATGACAGTCGCGATGACAGTGAGCGCACTTGTTGAGCCTGCGTTCCGGGGCTTTGTTATCGCTCGTTGCGTCTAGTCGCGCGCCTACTAATCTCGACAGGCCATCTCAATTTGCCACAAGCGTTGGGTACCGGTATAGCTGCAAGGCATAGCAAGCGCGCTATCGTTCGACGGGGCCGCGGCTATCGGCGTCGGCTGGAAATTAGGCGCGCGGACACGTGTCCGGTGGCAGGAAGTCCCCGATAACGTCGGGTCGCCGTGCATGTTTGCCGAGTGCAATCCACTTATCGCTTGGTCGTCGGTGTACACAAATGCTGCTTTTTCTGACGTCGGGAGCTGCTGTATCTTGGCTGATTAGCATAGCACGTCGCAAAACAACTTCCGGTTCGCGACACTTAAGCTAAGCTAGAATTATTTCGCAGCTCGTCGAAAGGCCACAAAGTTCCAAGCCTATATACGTGGGGATTTATTACAGGCGCCGTAGTGGGGGGCTGTGGGTTAACGTTCACTACGTGGAGCAGCAGCTTCTTCAACGTAAGCCGAAACCCGGGCGCACCAATGATTTTGCACTCTGTCTTCATCGGAATGCGGCTACCATGGCCGGGAATCGCGCCCTCGACCTCGTATTTCGGATCCTGTGCCCTACCTCATGTTCAACAGCGCTATGGCCGTGGAGTGACGCTGTGACTCTTTTTCGCCGCTAAATTCTATTTGAGAAACAGAAGCTTTGAAACACGCCTATAGACGCATTTTTATGAATGAGCGGTTCGCTTTCGTCTGATACCATGATGCTGCTAGTTACTGCTTACTCTAATTCCGTGCTCTTCAACTAATTATATTTAAAGGACGGTTGGGACTCACCCGTCAACACTTATTATGACTGCTGCATACTTCTCTCTCTTCCTCCTGCCCTTTAAACCCCTTTTTTTCTTATTTTCTTAGCATGTGATGTTAAAGGTATTGCACAAATTAGGTCGACACCGCGTAGCCATTGTATGATTTAGACAAGCACGTGCGCTGCTTGCCGCGGTTGCCACGATAGCGAGCTCGGGCGCGTGGCAATTTAGGAATAAGAGACGCCGCGCGTATACTTAAATATCTGCGTGGACGCAAGATCCAAGCACCGGGTTCTGGTGCGCGCGTGCGCAACCTTATGCTTGCAACTGGCGTCTCTGTAATCCGAGCTGTACGAAAGCTCCAGGCTATAAAACCCCCTCTGTAGACACATTCAGCAGCTGTAAGCTAAGCAAACTTGTAGTGACGCAGTCTTCTGAAATACGCAAGTCCGGAAAAGTGAAGGACTCAGTAGTCGTCTTCCTCCCAGAGAAGAAGCGCAAATGACTCATTTAACCTTCACTCCGTCCTCGTGTTATACGCCTAGATTTTTTTTTTATTGCTCTTCTCTTAACGCAACACCGCCCGCCGCTTTAATGGAGTGAGTTGCGTGGAAGAACCCACTCGGGGACAGGGAGACTTGGCACCAAGAGATTGTCGCGGAAGCCGGGTGTCACAATGAAGGGGAGAACAAAAGTAAAGCCTTTCGCGCTTTGCTCGTCTTCTCAGTGCGCGCAGCCGGTATTTATATCAAACCGGGGCTGAACGACGTCGTGCATTTAGTACCTGTCACCGCGCGGCCGAATGTACTCGCGCAAGATGAAACGATTCGGAAGGCGCGGACTTCGCCAGACACATTACGACACTCTCCTCCTCACCTCTCTCTATTCCCCGTATCTCTTCTCTCCCTACTTTTCTTTGTCTCTCTCACTCTCTATCTCGCTCTCTTTTTTTTATCTCTCTATCTGTGCCCTCTTTAACAAAATATTTTTTACCCATTTCTCAACTCTTCTCCGTACCTGTCTGTATATTTATCTATCTCTTTATATATCTCTTCCCTATACCTTCTCTGTACATCTATCTATCTATCTATCTATCTATCTATCTATCTATCTATCTATCTATCTATCTATCTATCTATCTATCTATCTATCTATCTATCTATCTATCTTCTCTCTCATTCTCTCTGCCTTTTTCCATCGCGTTCGTTCGTTCCATCGTGTTCCGCTTGAGAGCAAAGACAAAAAAAATAAAAAGAAAAGCTTCCACTCCTGTGGGACAGGCGCTGCCGTCACCAAAATAAAAAAAAAACATACACCCCAGTACTGCAGACACCGTGCTCCTTCCATCCGAATGCGCGTTCTTATACATACTTCTATTTCTCGTGTTAGTTGTCGCTACCTGTAGGCATGCGTAATAGTGGCGAGACAGTTTCGAGAAGAAATGTTCCGAGCGCTCGACGCGATTGGTTTCCTATGAAGTGAAGTGAAGTTTATTCTTCTTTTCAAAGAAAAGAGGGGGCCGGGACAAAAGGCGGTAAGGCCTGACGAGGCCCCGGTACCCATACAGTTGGCAGTAAAAAAAAAAGAAAAAAAGAAAATGTGCATATAAGGTGCCACAAATATGTCAAAAACAATGCTACAATGCGCACAGTGAAACTTAATTAGGGAAAAAGACAATCATGTGCAAGGTAATACTCAAGCATACAAAGTCATACACGTACAAACACAATGCATACATGACTGGTGAATTAAGACAAGAAATATGCGACTGCACTACTTGTCCGCAACAAAGATAGATAGAAAAAAAAACGTACATATAAGAAAACGGTGGATTACATTTTTTTTTTTTTTACATTTCAATTTGGCCTTCAATCAAACGTCGTTTCGTGTTTTTCTTAAACACATTTTCAGATAAAAAGAAATCATCAGTAAAGGGAAACTTGTTGAGGGCTGTGGCTACTTGAAAATTTAGCTTTTGTCTACCATAATTCGTGCGTGTTCGCGGAACTCGTAGTTTTACCTTACGAAAGTTGTAATTTATGATCCTGTCAGTTACAGAGTACAAGCGGTTTCGATGAATGTATTGCAACAGCCGTAGATAATAGACTTGGTCAGCTTGTAGTATGCGATGTTTAACAAACAAGGGTTGTGTACGTAAATTTTGTGGTGGACCATAATAGCCCTCAACAGCCCGCAAAGCTCTTTTTTGTAGCAGCAGTAGTTTATGGTAGTTTGAAGACGTAGTCGTACCCCATACAAGATTACAATATGATAGTTTTGAAAAGAACAGTGCGTTATACAATGACACCTTTAACCAAACAGGCAAGAGTTTAGAAATCTTAAAAAGCAGACCAACAATTTTACTCAGTTCGGAAGCAAGTTTTGAGATATGTACAGACCAAGAAAGATTTTCATTAAACCACACGCCGAGAAATTTTTGAGAAGAAACCTGGCTAATTTTTGTGTTATCATAATAAATCTGTACAGAATAACGTTCCACGGTATTGATCGGCTTGAAGAGAATGTAATTTGTTTTATTTATATTTAAACTAAGCTTATTTGCGTATAACCAATCACGAAGCTTCAGTAAATAAGTGTTAACCATACTTTGGAGGGCAGTTAATGAGCGGGAAGAAAAGAAAAGATTTGTGTCGTCAGCGTACATTACCAGATCTGGGGAATTATGTATATCGGCTAGATCATTAATATATGTAATAAATAATAAAGGCCCCAGTATTGATCCCTGCGGGACACCATGCATTATTGTTTGTGTATAAGAGGAGATGTTATTTGTTCGTACGTATTGGGACCTATTACTCAGATAACTTCTCAACAGGTTCAGTGCAATACCGCGAACCCCGTAGTCACAAAGCTTCTTAAGGAGAGTGTCATGATGTACGCAATCAAAGGCCTTGCGGAAATCTAAAAATAGGCCCAGCGTATATTTTTTACATTCAATATTATCTATTATTTTGTCTTTAACAACTAACAGCGCTTGTTCCGTGGACCTATTTTTTATAAACCCATACTGTGAATCAGCAATGACATTGTATTTATGCAGAAAATTAGCAATCCTAGAATTAATAACGCTTTCAAAAATTTTCGATAGAACAGGTAATACTGAAATAGGTCGGTAATTGGACAGTTTATTTATGTCGCCACTTTTATATATTGGCACCACTCGAGCCAGTTTTAATTTGTCCGGAAAGACACCTGTTGACAACATAAGGTTTATAATGTATGACAAGACATCGCATATAGCGGTGCATACATACTTTAAGGGAATTACTTTTATGTCGTCATATCCAGCAGATACATCGTTCTTTAAATAAAAGATAAATGTAGCTACTTCTTGAGGGGTTGTTGGTGCGAGTTCTATAGAATTCAGTAATGGAGTGGTGAGGCTCATAAAACTATCAACCGAAGTTTGCGTAACAATATTTGGTGAACCGACCTTAATGAAATAGTCATTCAGGGCGTTTGATAGCTCAAGGCCAGTTAATTTACCATTAGCTGTGGTTATTTCACTAAGTTGTGTGCATTTAGTTTTGTTTTTCAAGTTATTAACCTCTCGCCAAACTTTACGACTATCATTCTGAATTCGAGAAAAATGGCTTATGTAATAATTAGATTTAGCATTTCTTAAGTCTTTGTTCAGTTTATTTCTAAATTGTTTAAATTGAGAAAGCAGAGCTAGATCTCTGCTGTGGAGAAACTCATGATACATTTTATTTTTCTTTCTTATCCTTGCATAAAGTGATTTGTTCATCCAAGGCTTCTTAAACTTCTTGACATTAATTTTTCTCTCTATTTGTGGGAAAGCTGCGTTATATTGGGTTAAGAAGATATCAATAAATTCAGAATATGCTGTATTAACTTCAGATATCCCGTATATAGATTCCCAATTGGTATCTTCGATTAGATTACGAAACTCGTTGAGAGCAACATCATTAAAATCTCTGGTCATATGCGTAACGGTATTTGTTACTCGGTTTAATCTGAGAGGTATAAAACAAAATATCGGCAAATGGTCACTAATATCTAAGGATAATAGTCCGGATTCAGTGTGTGGAAGCTGAACATTTGAGATACAGATATCTAACAGAGTATCTGTGTTGCAAGTTATTCGAGTAGGCAAAGTAATATAGTTTATACAGGCGTAAGAAGAAATGAGGCTCTGCAATTCCCTTGAATGAGAATCATCTGATAATAGGTCTATGTTTAAATCACCCATTACAATGAAAGGTAGTTTAGTAGAGTCAAGGAAAGTGAGAAGGCTTTCCAAGAACTCAAAGAATTGCGATTTGTTACCCTGAGGGGGTCTGTACATAGCCACAACAATTATATTCTGTAAGGATACAGTTAAGCACTCAACGTTGGGATTTGTGACTGTAACATCGCTAACAACAGAGTGCGAATGACATTTTTTAACATATACAGCAAGGCCACCACCTCTTCCATGGGGCCTTGATAAACCATTGTAAGTATAATCATCGAAGCAACACACGTCTCCATCAGTGCCAAACCATGTTTCAGAAAAAAGCATAACATCAAACTCCACCGACAGCGACCCAAGAAATAAATCAAGATCGTCGCGCTTATTTTTCATGCTACGGATATTTAAATGAAAAGCCGAGAAATATATTTTGCTGGCACTTTTAAAGCTAGAATTAAAATGATCAGTTTTGTATCTAGTACAGGCTGGTGGAAAAAGCATCGTGATAAGTCAGGAATGATGAGCATGCTGCGGAATAATGTTATTATCTAGTCATCTTCGTAAGATCAGCTAGGTCCTGAATCCTAACAGCGTCCATGCGTTCATCTTTCCGCGCGAAAACCTTGCCCCCGCTCGTCCAGACAAACTTCCATGCCACTTCTTTCTTGCGGGCAATAGCGGCACCAAGAAGCTGTTTGTTAGTCTGCGTAAGATGTTCATTCACATAAACGCTGTCGGTCCCAGATAAGCCGAGCTGGTCATTTGTTAGCTTTTGCTTCCTGGCCTTAGCAAGAAATGCATGCCGCTTATCCCTCCGAACAAAGCGAACCAAGATATTGGTCTCGCCTGGCTTGCGTGTTGGGATCCGGTGACACGTGGCAATATCATGACTAGCAACTGGTTCTTTAAGAACGTCACCGATTTTTTTGACAATGTCAGCAGGATCCTCGTCTGACTTGATGCCTTTTATTTCCAAGTTATTTAGCCTGGTATACTGCTCCAGCTCTTCAACTCTCCGCGTTAAGCGCTTGTTTTCATGATATATATATATATCTTGACCGGACAGTCCGAGGGTATACGACGAAGGAAACTGACAGCCAGAATCTTGGATTATGTACACGCGGTTTCGGCGGCCTATCCGACTTGCGACGTCTGCTTTTTTCAGATTGGTGCGCGTTCTTTGGCGCGACTCTGGATTTTCGCCGCCACCAAAGTGCGTTTCCATTCTCCCGTAGAAGCCAGATGGCCGAGACCAGGGGTTTCGCCGCTGTCCTGCATACTTCGGCGAGGCCTGAACCATGCGAAAGGCGGCCGTCTATACACCGACTTTCCATTGCGCTGCAGTCGTTGCATCTTTATGTGTTTCGGCACATATTGTCAGTGTCGATGTGTACTTGACCGTGTAGGTGCTGTCGCATCCTCCGGCTCGAAAAACACCCGTATCCTGAGGTGTTATATCTTCTCACACATTTCGTGATTCAAGACAGAAAGAGAAAAAGATATTGCAGACAGAAAAAGAGAGAGAGAGAGAAAGAAAACGTAGGTCGCAGCTTTGCTCTTCTAACAATACTGATAGTTTTTGCTACGAGTAGATTATCCGCAGTCGTTTACGAACGTATTTTGATACTGTGGTCGCTTTCAAACCTCTATATAGCCGTAGACCAGCCTGGCGCGCGCCGAATATTCGAACCCGGATATATCGAACCTTAAGGGGATCACAAAAAAAAGTGCCATATCTAGATAATTCGATATATAAAATAAAAATTTCATGCAAACATTTTCAAGGGGATTTTACTGCTGGTAATTATACATATATATATACAGTCGAACCCGGATATATTGAACCCGCATATAACGAATTATTGTGTATAATTACCAGCAGTAAAATCCCCTTGAAAATATATATATCCCCTTGGCCCTTTGGCTCCTTCCCCTTGGCTATATATATATATATATATATATATATATATATGGCCTTCTGGCGCTGTGCAAGAAGTCGCGGGTTCTATCCCCGCATTCCAAAGAGACTCACCTGTTGGGTGCACTTTATGAAACTCCGGGTTTCATCGGCACACTGTAACGAAATCCTCCATCGTTAGGCTTAGCCTGTCCAATGATTCACACTTCGCTTTAGCGCTTTAAAACTTTGCCGAATGTTCGCTATCACGCGTGCCCTCAAGTTCTTGAAACTATGCGCGCCTGCACGCTTTAGCTGAAGGTTATCCCCCCGCAATGGAATGTTCTTCTCGGGAATCTCGGAACAACTCGGCGAAGATTTCAGGCTCGTGACGTTGCGACAGCGCGAGCAGCAACACGGCTCTCGTCTCGTCAGTTACCCTGGCGACAAGATAGAAAGCGACATCCTTCATTACGGAAGGTAATCGTGGTGCGTTCGTGGACTCTCCGGGGAGAGACGATATTTAATTGCTCGCAACGTCGCTCCGAGCTCCACAAAGTTAATTAAGCGCCAGCGCCGTGCGCGTTTTTAGGCACTTTTTTTTTTAACGCCGACGCGCGTCAGCGGATACTCTCCCCATATACAGCGGCGCGATACAATGGCACACGGCTCGAGCTCCAGGAAATGCAATTGTGCTTCATTGTGCGCCGTGGCACCCTGTGCGCCTTGAATAGTTAGTTGCTTGGATGTTGTAAAAGGGGGGGCTTAATGCGAGCTAGTTCGCTAATTATTGGTCGATCATGAGCTTGAATGCGAGCTGGCCGGGGCAATGGAGAATGACGTGTTGTGTAAAAGCGGATGCATCGTGCGACATGGTGTGACACGGTGCATTGCGCGACGCGTGCACGAAAAAAAGAAAATGAGAAGCCTTCTTCGGGCGCTTTCAAGCCGGTTGCAGCAGCGTTTCCCCTGGAGTTCCCCCACCAAATTGGTGCGAATAGAGTCGCGAAGTGTGACGGTGGATTTTAAGTACGGTCTGTAGGTGGATACTATAGTGGCTTCTTCAAACAATATAGGGGCACTTTGGCTGCACCCAGTGCGACGACGCTTGAAACAACGCCGGCATCGTATATAGGGTATTCTTGTGAAAGTAAGGAGGGCGCCAGGTTCCGGCGACGTATGCTCAGCATTTTGGCTTCGCTACGGAGAACAATGTACCGCTGTTGTTGACTGAATTAAAGCTTTACAGTTTCACTGCCGAGCGCGCTGTTAGCCAGGAACTGCCACGTAATGTGTTTTTATTTTCCTGTTGCGTGTCAACTCACGCCACCCTGCGCCATTTTGTAGATGGCACTTTCTCAGTGTGTTCAGCATAATGCTATAGACTGCTAGATGCAGTAAAATTTGATTAGCTCAAGCAGGCTAGATGACTGTTAGTCGCCGCCTCCTTTCAAGGGGGGGTGCCATTAGGAATCTCCATCAGCAGCAACATTTCAGTGAAATCGCTCGCGCAACAATCCTTGTCGAACGCGTCATTTCGCATCCTCTTGTTTAGTGGTGCTCCTTTGTTCAGTCTATAGTGCAGTCTATATTAGCAGCGATTCGTGTGTTCGATTAATTGTTTACTGCTTATCTGTTCCGGCTTCACGTGCACGTCATTAAGGTTCACCCCGTCTGCGAGTCGAGGGTCGTGTTCCTTTAGTATAAGTCACCGGCCAATTACCAAGGAGAAGCGTGATATCTGCACACCCTGAAGATCTGTCTCGATGCGTGTAAATGAAATATTCAGCGGATAACCAATTTCGTGCTTCCTTTACCTCCCATCTGCGCACCACGCATACGCTATACTCTCAGTGGCGTGCCAGTCGTCTACATTTAAACAACTCCCGCGCTTTCCGTACAACTCTATCTGACTCTCCGAGTTTCGCACTCATATACACGTCCTCGCGGTTTCGCAGCGCGGTTCCTTTCTGCGAGCTTAATTTAAGCCGAAACACCGTCGGCTGCACCCGTGTTTGGGTTATACGCGCGGGAAAACCCCGTCCAAAGAGACCTTTTCGCCGTTGTCAAGCGTGTTCGCCGCGCTAAGTGAATCCCGCCGGTATACACTGCCGTTCCGAGGCAATTTCCCCCGTCGAACCACTCCCCAGCGTACCGGGCTCGTTTGCAGTTTTTATTCCATCTTCATTTTCCATCCCCGACTTTCCATCTTCTAAAGCCCGAGATTCTAATTTACTTTCGTCCGCCTGGAACTCTCAGCGCCAACGAGAGCGGATTCGTCAGGAGGCCGCCGTTTCTGCTCAATGCGCCGCGGAGCTCCTCTCCAAAACGACGTCGTACTGCGCCTAAATTTCTAGAGTCTGTTTTCTCTCTCTCTCTCTCTCTCCTGATTTCTCTCAGAGTTTCATCTGTTGCTAAAGAAGCATCATTATACGTAAGCTCGGCGCTAAAGCCGTGCGTGCATCTTTTAAAAGGGGCGGCGCGTACACGAAAAGGTGCTTTAACCGCGGAACCGGTCAAAGGATCAGGCGCCGCAGTCCTCTTAATTAGCGCCCTCTCCACAGCCTCACCCTATACGTGTTACCCCGCGGCCGACGCCGCGTTAACGCTACCGCGAGCTCCGACGAGTCTTGCGCGGGTAATTAGTAATAACCCCCTTTCCCGTTTTCTTCGGCTTTCTCTCTGTGTGACACCGCTCTCTTTGGCTCGGTGAACGGGACTATATAGCTCCCCTGGCGCACTGCATGAGGTCGTTTATTTAGGTCGCGTCGCGTGTTGTTGCTCTCTCGTTTTGCAATGCTGTCCCGGCGCGTGCTTTGGGGGGAACAGCTTTAACGCGCGCGCCATGACGCCTCCTATACTGCTCGCGCCTCCTTGGGACTCGTAGCGGCAGCGACATCACGGGTGCAACAGATTCGACTTAGCTATAGAGCCGTTTTGGGGAATAGTCACGACGCCTCAAGTATCGTTATAGCTTGCTGCGGCGGATGTGGCTGGGGATGTATGCCGTTAGCGCCTAACCGCCACCGGTATACTGCCATTTCTCGTCAAGTGCGCATGCGCGTTGCTTTAAAGCGAGCGCTTACGAATGCGGTGTCTGAGAGTCGGCGCTAATGGAAGTAATAATGTGTGCGCAGATGGCACGTTGTAACGCGCTCCGTTATATCGATTTAGCGCGCCGTTGATGTCACTTTCGCCATGTCAGCCGGGCGCCATCTCCCGTTGGCGCTCTGCGCATGAGAAGTTCGCACATAGAAGGGAAAATGCCGATACTAGTAGAATAATCAAGGCGAATGTGGATCGGTGCTAAGTAGTTCTACTAAGGCGGACCACCGCGATGAGACGCTATAAACCAGCTCTGTAGGCATGTATGGCCCTCCCATTTCCTTTTGGCTTTCGTGTGAGCTTTTTTCGGTTTCGTTCTCTTTCTTTCTTTTTTCTTCTTTCTTTGTGAAGCGGGGGGGGGGCTTTGTATAAGTTTAAAACTACGCACCTTTATAAGATCAGATACGTTTACGTCCCCGCGATCTGCTCAGCACCCTTGTAAGATCACTTTAGCGCTCGCTCAAAAACACTTGGAAAGGTGCAGCACCTGCGTCTTGCAATTGGTCAACCTGCTGTTGCCCTGAGATCTGCACGTAAAAAATCGACGGGCGCTTGCAAGCGAAAGCCGGTGTAGCGAAAACGCGCCTGATAACAAAGACAAGAGCGTCATTAGGCGATGAAACTCTGGTGACTTAGCACAAGCTCGAAAGTATTAAATAATTGAAGCAGCACGATCGGTGTCTCGCTCGCCAATAGTTGGCGAGGCTGGTGGTGCCGCAAAGCTGCAGCATAGCACGCGCCGCGTCTGGAACACCACATGTTGCTTATGTTAGCGTCTTAAACGAGCGGTATATCCGACGACGAAGTAGGGACAAGAGTTGCATTACTGTTATCAGTGATTCAAGCGAGACGCAGGGATACAGCGTCGCAAATGTTACCGCTCCCAGGATATATTCTGTCCTTCCCTGCAACAGTCTCCAACACATCGCTCACTCTTCGTCGCTTATATTATTTCTCCTTCCAAACCATTCCGTAATATACTCTTGCTCATTCTTCATTTTCATTACGGAGCTAAGAGTCGTCACTGCGACGTCGGTCACCAGTGCTTGCCTGTGGACCTACGTGCTGCATTGGTCTCATTGGTCGGGACAAAGCAATAATTATTGCGGAGGGCGACTCAAAGAAGAGCTCTAAGAGCCGCCAAGAGTGGAGATATATCTGGCACCAAAGTCTAGCATTAGGTTCTATAGCTGGTGCTGCACTAACGACGTTACCCAGCCCATCAAACACGGTCAACAAGGAATGAACACTCACAGGGCCGAACACACGAGTGGCTCCAGGGCAACGACGATAACAACGACGACACGACAGTAATTATGACATGACGTCAATGGAAACGATGATGGAAAGATGACGCTGACACGGCATCTAACCGTAGACGTGGATAAATGGACTTCACTTTTGCGGTGACTTCACCTTCTGTCAGGAGGCACAGTAATGATGAACGTGATAAACGTAATGTTTCAGCGATAACGCAGACGTTTCAGCGAATCCATGTTACACGCTGCGCTCGTTTTCTTGGTCTATTGTTGAAAACCTACCATAATCCTGTCTGCATTATGAATTTATGCTGCTTTCTTTGCCGAGTAACGAAAGATACATGAAATCAAATTTGGAGAAATTCTCTCGGACATTCTGCCCCTAAAGCCGAAAGCATGCAGTTATGTGGCTGCCATCTTCACTTGACAGTGAGCTCAACATCACCCATGTAAAAGAAAACGAGCTTAAACATGGAATAACGTTTTCTCGACAGGATAAAAAAGACACACACACCATAAAACGCATGCACAGAATCTGGCCGTACTGCTTTCAAGAGCCGCCAGTACACAGAGTGTCAGCACGTATTTCCTCTAAGAGGGATTCTTGCTTTAATTGTTTGACTGGGAGTTACCGTTACTTACCCTCTTGCATTTTGCCCTTCTTACTTACCGAACGTGTACTCCTGTTTTCGGAGCCTCGTCTATGCGATCGATTACCTTCCTTCGTGTCCTAAAACAAAGGACAACAAAGAGCAAGTAACTCTTAAAAGCTTTTTTGAGCGTCTCGCGCCTATATTAAATTCAAAACTATGGTCCTGCTCTTGCTTCAATCTTGTAGGCTACCGCGCTATAGGAGGCACCAACATGTCTTTGTAATCTTCGTATACATGTAACAATCCACGAAAATATGGCTGCATGTTGTCTTTTCTTTCATTCTGAACCTGATGAGCATTTAATATTCTTCTAATCCCTTTTTTTTTTCTCCCGCCAAGTAATTTAGCTACTGTAGTAGAACGCACACACACACAAAAAAAGAACGCAAGAATCAAAAAGGGGGAAGGCAAAGCGCCAGAAAAGCACAGCGTCCTAAACAAATCTGGCCTATCTATCTATCTATCTATCTATCTATCTATCTATCTATCTATCTATCTATCTATCTATCTATCTATCTAATCTCTGTCCGTCGGTCGGTCGGTCGGTCGGCCGGCCGGCCGTTTGTCCGTCCGTCCGTCCCACACGCATACACACATATCTTATATGCCGGAGGTAAAAGAGATAATATTGATACGCGCATTTCCCTCTCTGTTAACGGCAACGCCCAGCAGACGCCTTTACTTCCTCCATGCTCCGCTCTCTCCTTTATCTAAACGGGATCCTCAGTGCTTTCGCGTTCATTTCAGTGACACAACTCGTTGTTCTCCGCTTATACAGATCAAGCTGCCCACCGGGAAAGGGTAGTGTCGACTCTAATCGAGCAGTTTTTTTCTCCTGCGCCGGGGACGCAGGAAGCTAAGGTTACGAGCAGATGTAGGAGTTACTAGACCGATGTTAATCCTTCTAATGGAGGAAAGAACCGAGAGGAATGACACAAAAAATGTGAGTCGATCATGGCATCGAGCTTGCTTCTTGTACGATTCCCGAAAAAGAATGGACAGACCATTAGACGAGATCGAAGGCAGCGTTCGGAAACGGTTCTGGAAGTTTCTTTCCTTTTTATTTTTTTTTATTTCTTTCTCAGTTCTTTTTTTTTTAACCTTTTTGAGCGGGCCGTAACTTTACCGCCGCGCACTCACGTCCAATCGTATTTGGTGGGACAAATACTGCACGCCGTCTTCTTGATGATTGTAGTCGTTTCTTTCTATTCTTATTATTGGTATTCTTTGTGTTTTTTTTTTGTTTTTTATTTTGTTTGCTGCACTTAAGGAATTGTCGGTGTCTGTGCATGGCACCGACTATATTCTTAAATTGGCGCGATATGTGTGCTCAAAACGATGAAACCAATAGAAGTATCGCGACCAGCGTTTCGAAGGCGTCACCAATCTCGAAGACGTCAACCACCGGCTCTCCGATCTGTCGGGATCCGAATGCAAAGACGTCGAGATCCGGCACCATTTAATTTGAACTGTCTTCTTTTATTAAGACTGCGTCATACTCCGCGCTGTCTTAACCGTCCTCGCTAGAATGGCCGAGGCGGAGGGGAAATTGAACGTCAGCGTCGTCATCCTCGAATAATCATCGCTATAACAGCAACGATTACAAAAGAAAGAAAGAAAAAGATAAAGAAAGAAAAGAAATATAAACAAATACAATTCTGAAGTTCACTCACAGAACAAATGTTCCAGGGAGTTCGCAAAACGAGAATGTTCCTGAGCAGGTGCAAATTGAGTCCCTCGGGAGTGCCACATTTTTAAGGAAAACATAAATTTCAGCGCTTACTGAAATTTGCTACACTTCAAAAATTGAGATGCCATAAAGCCTATCTCCGGGCAAGGCGAAACTGCTTCTCAAGAACGTTCATAATTGCCGGTTCTTTATCACATTTTTCTAACGCTCTTGTGCAGACTCCGCGCAAATGCCAAAAACCAGCCGCATTTACGCGTGTGAGCAATAATAAAAAAAAGGAAAAGAAGAAAAGAAAAGGAACGGAATAAGCCGCGCGCAATTACGATGTAGAGAGAAACTCACTCTGTAGAACACTTTTTAGAACACCTCCGCACTCTGGTCAGCTCCGTGATGGGAACAACATTTCTAATCTAAAAAATTAAGAAAGAAAAAAAAACGTCGCACTGAAGGCGAGATAGAGATGGAAAGGCAAGTATGGTGTGGGCGGTGAACGGTGCGGAACGACAAGAAAAAAAAATTCACAAAGACAAAAATTGCCCCGAAAAACACTGCCTTTTTAATTTTACTACACGAAAATAATTTTAAAAAACCGTTCTGGCACCTGGCGTCTCCTTTTTGTCTCGACAACCTTTCTCCTTGTCCACGAAGAAGTGTTCCAGCGACAGTTTCTCTGTCTCTCTCTTCGACTAATGCCACAACGCTTTATCCTCTTTCTCTTTCTTTTCTTTCTTTCTTTATTTCTTGTGCGTGTGTGTGTCAATGTGCCCGGGGTAAACGACTTCCGCTGGATCCTATCGGCTCGAAAAATACGCCTGCCGTCATCCACCATCGCTGTAGTGACGCTCGTTATGCTTCAAGAACCATTTTTCCCCCATTTCACGCTGTCTTTTTTTTTTTCCTTCCTTTTTTTAATGGTAACTTTTGACACCGTCGTATCTGTACTTTCATGGCGTAACTTAGACCAAACTTAGATACAATACGGACTCGCCGGCGGCCACTCAAAGGAAAGAAAGAAATGGACCCGAAAGAAGATTGCAAGTAGAGCCGATTTTCATGCAGAGCGTTTCAGCCATTGACCTCATTTCTCCCTTGCTTTTTTTTTTATCGTCGTATTCTTAACCATTGCTATCTCTCTTTCTCCGTTCCTTCTGCCTTTCTATTTTTTTGTCTCTTTTTTTTTTCTTGCCTACCTTGCGGACGATGTTTGCAAGGTGATCTTGTCCCAAAACGCCCACTTGCAATACGCGCACTAGTCTTGTTTAACCGAAGATGCACCCTTTGAATCAGCTTGAAAACGTGAAATTTGGCAACATCCCCCCCCCCCGTCTGTCTTTCTTTATTGTGTTTATTTATGCACAATTTAAAAAAAAATTACGCCTAACTTCCTTCCAGCTCCTTCTCCCGTTCTCTCTCCCATTTCGATGTAATTGCAAGTTGTTTTTTTTTTAGAGAGTTATTATTAGCGGTAGAACAAACCGCAAATGAATTATCGCTTATATTTGAACTGGCAGATCATCACCTCTTTGTTCTGCTGCTTTTATTAAGCTTTGATGGCGTAATGTTGTAGTTGTGTGTCTCGGTGAGTAAAAGATTCCCCCTCATTCGCATTTCTCGTCCTTTCCCGTGGCTCCTTGCACATCCGTGTTGCCATAAGTGTACAGACAACACGTAAAATGGTGTTTTGCACCCTAACCTCCAACGCGTCAAAGGGTCATGCGACTCATCCAGTACTTTCATTGTTCTCAATATCTGTCACATCTGCCGTCCTCTACAAATGCTCTGTCGTATTTCCTTAGGCGTTGCGAACCTTAAGCTTGCTGGACCTCTGAAAACAACCTGCAGAAAGTCATTTGCGTCCTGTTCGCTCACATGGCGTGCGGTTTGCTTATTAAAACTAGCAAAACAGTATACAGTTAGGTACACTGTGTTAGGGGGGGGGGGGGGCGAAGGGGGGGGGGGGGTAGTAGCAAAGGTTTAAATCTGGAGACGCAATGACCCGGCGGGTGGTTTAAAACCGAAGCAAAAGAATGGACTTCGCCAAGGAGTTTTGCAAGAAACGTGTGGTGTCGCCATTTCTTTCTTAATGCACAGTTCCTCTCTTTATGTGGTATTTCGAGCCTTCTATTTATTCGCAGTTGCGTCAGCATGCCACCGTGCTGTAGATGTATAGCGTAATGCTGTAAAATAAAATTCCAAGCAAGGCGCCTTCGCTCTGCTCAGTGGAATGCGCTATGCCTGTGGTTGTGAGCAGTCGCCCGTTTGCTCCCAACGTGCCGTCGTGCTTTTTTTTTTTTTGATCCCGCCTACCATTTCCTATGGCTATTTTTCCTGGCTCATTTCCTTCGCAACTTACGAAAACGGCCATCCGCGTGATGTTCGAAGTGTGGCGCGCCAGAACATCAATTTTCGAGAACATCTTGTTGCCCTAACGGAACGTCATGCCTCGTTTCTCGGTCCTCCTATATATATATATATATATATATATATATATATATATATATATATATAGAGAGAGAGAGAGAGAGAGAGAGAGAGAGAGAGAGAGTGAAGGGGGTGCCTTCTCTTCAGACCTCAGAGCGCGCCTGGAAATGGCAAGTCTGCGGAAAATGGGCGCTTGAAAAGCACTCCACCTGCACTTTTTTTCTTTCTCTGGCTTTTTTTCTTTCTTGTTTTTCGAATTACCTTAGCGCCATTAACTTGAAAAGTCACGTGGTGACTCCTTGCGGCGGCAAAAGATTGCGCGTCCCAAGTTGCGGCTTCGCCGCTTGGTGAGTAAGTATGCGGCGAAGTAGTTTTGCAGGGGCCGTTCGGTGACGATATCCTTTTTTTTTTTTTTTTTTTTTTCGCTGCTTCTTCTGAGTAAAGACCATCTGTGCACAGCTGCAGCACGTGTTTAGTGAGCAGAACGTGCTACTGCGAGCTTTGGACCAAGAACTTAGTTCTTTTTTTTTTTTTTTTTTTGCATGGGCAGCTCTGTCCGTCCTCTGAAACGTGCTTGCAGCATTCCTAAAGTTGGGACAAAATACGAGGTCGCAGATCAAGATTAGAGAGCTTCATTTCAAAGCTACGAATAGGCCAGGCGCATTGCGAAATCCGTACTAGTACTAAGCCTCGTGCGGCCTTTCAGGTATACCAGGTTAGGTTAGTTATGTTGGACAACCTTTTAGGTATGTTAAGCTATAGGTTAGGTTACGTTATTTATTTGTGTATTTGGTATGCCAGATCTTACAGCTCGCATATCAATGCGGTGCGAAGCCAACAGCGTTAAGAGCACGAAAGAAAGGCACAGACGTTTCCTTATTATTTTTTAATAAGTTGCAAACAACACCGAGGATCTCATTAGTCTCGCTCCCCAACACGACCGCGTTGCTCATCTCTCTGCATATCCGAAGCCCCGTGCCTCGTCGTAACGAAACGAGACGCGCTGCTGACTGCACAGCGCATCACCGTTAGTGGAGTCTTTCGACACCGATTCCTTCGATCCTGGGCAACGTTCGAAACGCAGCGTCTTTCTTTTTGCACCAGCCCACCCGTCGTGCAAGCGACACTCGTAGAAAAAGCGTCCGGCTCGAGCCAGGGGCTTCCATCGGCCCGACTCCCAGCTCCACCTAGGCCATCGGCGAATACGGTTGCCGCCTTCCAGCGAAGAAAACTTTGGCTTCCCCGAAAACGGATCGTAAACAATGCCGGCGCGAATAACAGCCGCTACTGTATACGAGTGTAGCGCGCGCTCCGCACCGCGGAGCTGCAGAATTGACTCGGATCCCTATCCCATTGTTCAGCCCGGCGGCTTCTATACCGTTTGCGCCTGTCGTAGAGTTTCTTTGCGCGCGTTATTGCGTTATCTTTTGCGCTACATGTTCTCGATCTCTATGTTTCTTTCTTTCTTTCTTTCTTTCTTTCTTTCTTTCTTTCTTTCTTTCTTTCTTTCTTTCTTTCTTTCTTTCTTTCTTTCTTTCTTTCTTTCTTTCTTTCTTTTCCATCTCGGACGTTCTTGCCCTTTTCGTTCGCCTTCTCAGCACATGGTAGAAAGCCAGGTATCGTACAATAGCTTTTCTATTTTGCTAGCCAATACGTACGTCCCACCTGTAGAAGTTTTTTTTTTCTCTCTCTCTCTCTCCGGGGTTGCCTCGCCTAGGTTCGTGTTTTCGTCGGAAAAATCTTGCATGTTTGGCTCGTTTCCATGGGCTGCCGACGCGATGCCTTCGCTCACTGGTGTGGAAGAAGGTAGCCCGAATTAGTGCCGTAGCGAACACGTTTCAGTGGTAGCTTGCATAAATTGATAAGCCTATTCGACGGCGCTCTAAAAGGAACGGAGCGATTGCTGGGCAACGCCGAAAAAAGCGTCATACTTAAAGAAGACGGAGGCACCATGCACTGCGCAATGCCTACTTCGCGTTCTTGTTCTCTTATTGCATCCTTGCGCGCCGGTGTACGCATTTTTGTAACGCGCTTTGGTTTCGGGGCGATCCTGATAACTGTGCACAGTTTGTGCTCTCGCAAGTGTTTCAGTGGGATAGCATTGGAAATTTGAAAACTACTCGGTTCTTGGCCAATCCCCCAAAGCAGGAGATGCACTATTGCCAATTGTGCGAACGTCTCGATCAATTTACGCGAAATGGTGAAAGGCATACAGATATTGCAGCTATTGCAGATATTGCGCAGCTCTACGCAGAACTATGAGAAATCTGACACGACTCGGCGACTAATGATCGGACACTAGCAGCCTACGTTGGGGTTAGTTTTGTGATTGTTGAACGCTAACAACGTGTCGCAAGCAACACGGACACCGAAGTTGCTAGGCCATGTTCGTTTTTCACTGTTTCTCACTTTCTACGTTCCTCGCACTACAATCCTAAAGTGAAAACACACACACGCACGCACGCACAGATAGATAGATAGATAGATAGATAGATAGATAGATAGATAGATAGATAGATAGATAGATAGATAGATAGATAGATGAATTAATTCATTGATTGGTTGATTGATTGATTGATTGATTGATTGTTGGTGGATGGGTGGATGGATGGATTAATTAATTGATTGATTGATTGCTGGGTGGATTGATTGATTGATTGATTGGTGGATTGATTTAATGGTGGATTTATTGATTGATAGATTGATGGATGGATAGATGGATGGATTGATTGCTGGATGGATTGATTGATTGGTGGATTTATTGATGGATGGATGGATGGATTGATTGATTCATTGATTCATTGATTGATTGCTGGGTGGATTGATTTATTGGTGGATTGATTTATTGGTGGATTTATTTATTATTGATTGATTGATTGATTTATTGATTGATTGATTGATTGAAACGGAAAGCCAAAAAGGAAGCGTGTTTTGGCATCCTCTGCGTATCTACACTGTTCGCGTCGCATATCCTTAGGGAAAAGCAGCGCGCATAGCAAATAACCGCTGGCACCGAGACACGCAAGACGCTGGAAACGCAAGGCAGGGGAGCGAACTCTGAGAACAGAAAGAACAGGGGCGGCGGGAATGAGGCTGCTCTGCACCGATGCCGGCTGCCACCAGGCCGCGTCGTAACCTTGGCGGTCGGACGCGCGCCGGGCTTCTACCGCTGTCTGGCTTCTGCTCCGCATCGCGCCATCGATTTGGCCGACAGAGTCGAGACCCCCCCCCTGATTAATCGAGGGGCGTGAGGTCTCTTCGGCGACGTCTGGATTCCGGCCAAGAGCCAGCGCTTCTCCTCTGCCCGGCCCAGTCTTACTGTTCCCCCATCTCCCCCATTTCATTCTTCCTTTCCCCATTCCTCCAGCTGTACGATTTTCCCTGTTTATCGGTTTTTTGAACCTGCTCCCCTCTTTCTTTCCTTCTTTCTTGTTTTCTCATTGAGTTCGATCGTCCTTTTTTTTTTCCTTGGGCAGTTTGTTGTTCCCTACTCAGTGGCTCACTCTCCCTATCTCCTTCCTTCATTTCCTTTGCTTTCTCCACTTCTTTACAACTCTCTTTAAATGGCGTATCTTTCTTGGTCCACTTGTTTCTTGGCGCTTGCGTCCATTACACGCGCTTTTCATATCGATTGTATGGCTTACAAACGTTTGGCTCTTACTTGCTAATTCTTTCTCACCCGCTTTATTGCTTTCTTTGTTCCTTTTTTGCTTCCTTTGTTTTAGTTTCTTCACAATTTTTCATTCTGAAAGGGGACGTTCTCCTTGCTCTGACGTCAACTTGGTGTGCGCTTGTGTGTGGGAGCCACGGCGGTACAACAAAGGGCCTCCGGGATCGGCAGTTATGATTGTCGCGGAGGTCATGCATGTCCGTGCGAAGCTCGCCGATGGCTTGCTGCTGTTTTTCCTGCTGCGCTCGCACATTTTTTAAGTCCAGTGGGTCGTTCCCTCCTCTGTAGTAGTAGTAGTAGTAGTAGTAGTAGTAGTAGTATGTAGCCACCTCTAGTTTATGAATTGCTCAATAGATGGCGTTGTGTGTCCGTACGTGAAAGAGACGCCGCATGTAGTTTTATGAAGTGTTCACTAGACGTCCTTAGCTCCGGTTGGCATGGAGACCGCTATGCATGTATGTATACGCATATATACATATATATGTATATGTATAGTATAACCGGAAGCCGACTTCCGCTTCCGTTTCCACTTCCAATTCCGCTTCCGGTTCCACTTTCGGTTCCGCTTCCGGTTCCGGTTCCGCTTCCGGTTCCGGAAGCCAGCTTCCGGCTTCCGGAGAACGCTTCCAGCGTTTTTCTCTCTCGTCCGTAGCTAGGGGCGCTGCGGTGCACAAGGGCGTTCGTTCCCGACGCGCGCTCTCTTTCTCGTCCGTAGCTAGGGGCGCTGCATTGCACACGGGCGTTCGTTCCCGACGCGCGCTCTCTTTATCTCTCGTCCGTAGCTGTGGTTTACCCGAATGATCCCCCGGTGCTTCGCCCACTCATCGTCATTCACTTCGTGGATAGGCTGTGATTTTTTTTTTTATCTGCAAGGCAAGCGTTGGGTTTGTAAAAGTCTTTCTTTTTTCTTCTTTTTCTGTGCATTGAGGTTCCTGAACAACGATTAAAGCAACTACGGGCTTCTTCAGACCGGGCTCATTGGGAACATTGGCTGTATTCTTGCTGTTCGGCGCGAAGCGAAATGTGCAAACAATGGCGGCTGCCTTCGTCGCAGAGCATTTTTTTTAAACACGAAAGTGTTTTATGCCGGGGTCCACCAAGACTTCACTGACGTATTTCCGTCACGGAAATACGTCACACGAACATACACGAACATAATACAAAGAAAGAAACCAGAAGAAAAAGTTCCACAAACATGCAAAATTTGGAAATCGAACCCACGACCTCTCGGTCCGCGACGATAGATGGCCGAGCGTTTAACCCATTGCGCCACAAACGCATTTGCAGAGAGCTACACAGACGCGCCTTATATATCTAACACTCCTCCGTGTACCCGCGCTCTTGCTCGGGGCGGTGCCGCCGCCTACGAGCAGAAAAGAGAAGTACTGCATTATGACACTAACGCGCACCGACAGTGAACGCTTCGGTGGTCTCAGCACTACGACGCCTCGATGCCAGCATTCGAAGGGACGCTGGCATCAAGAAGCACTACCAACGCGTTCTCGCAGAAGCACTACTAGGTGGCGTTCACCGTACTCAGCACAGCGGAGCGTGGCCTCCGCAATTAGCTCTGAAAATGTTTCTGAAGTTGATCGCGGAGGCTGCAATTACGACGCGCTGTACGCGCTGATTTGACTCGGTGACGATTCAGTTACGTGCTTTGTCTTGCGCGTTGTATTAGTGTGTCAGTTACGTGCTTCGTCTTTCGCGTTGTGCTAGCGTGTGCAGCGTAGTGCAGCTTCCATATGCACGACGGTTGCTCATGGTCATCGACGTTGGTAGTCGTGATGGAGGAGACGTGCCACCAGGCGTCAGCGTGGGTGCATCAACGCCTAAGGGCGCTTTAGCCACAAAACACCAATAGACATTATATATCAATGTGCAATAAACATTACACTACTTCTGTGAAGACACGTTTCACTTTCGTGTTCTATACCGATTCCTATATAAGAGGGATCAACCACTTTTTTTTCTGTGAAACCTGGCGACAGCTTTTATGGCTGATGCAACATGAAAGGAATCCCGTGCGACCCACCAGGCACAGTGCAGGTGCTCTTTCCGGGCTTCTCATCCTCGTGGGTTTCGAAGTACGTTGCTAACAAAAAAGTTGTCGCAGTTTCACCTGAAAGGCGAAGCATCAATTGCGATAGCAAATTTGTAGAGAGCTATACGGAGTAATGATATTAGCTTTATCAGCTGTATAAACTTGGACATGCAGCAGCACCGGCAACACGCGGAACTGTTGTCGACGCCGTCGGCGTTTTGCCCGCGTTCGCTCAAAATGCGTGCGGCGTTGGTGACTGTTGCCGGAGCCTCTGATATAAATAGGCACTTGGTGCTGCAGCTAAACGTCGCCTCCCTTCCCTCCCCTTCCCTCCCCCCCTCCCCCACGGCCTCTCGCGCGTCGGAAGAATGCGCGTTTGCTCTACATATAGGGTGATTGTAAAGGAGGAAAGAGACGCCTACTTCTGCAGCCCTTAAGGGAGCACGGCGCAGAACGCGCGTTTGTTCTCCGCCTTGCGTTCACTCCCCGTGAAAGCGCGCGCCCCTCGCGCCCTTTCACTCGCACATACAGCGTTCGGCGCGCGGCGACGATTTCATCTCCATTGACGTCATACGGAACCTCACGGCGACGGCGACGGCAGAAATCTGCTTTTGAGTGTCCATATAATTGCTATCGCAATAAAACACGCGCGCGCTTACCGGATGGAATGAGCAGACGAATGTTTGTCTTCCGCAACCGAAACGCTGAGCAGACGATCAGTAAGACTGCATTATCTGGGATTGGAAACGCGCAAGCTTAGACGGCGTTATTAATGTAGCCTAACAGTTTGTATTATTTATTTTTTGCAAATTAAAATACTTTTTATTGTGTTTTGGGAGCGTTTTAGTTTATAAATGCAGAAATTTTTGCACAACATACTTAAATTTCGCGCGCCAGGCCCGCCGGTCTATCGCAGCGCCCCTCTGGTGACGTCATTCCAGAAGCGTCCCCGTTTCTCTCATTGGTTTTCGCTGCAGACGGCACACTGCCGCATTCCAGTGCACAATAGCTTTATATGTTCATGATTAACACATTTCGAGCCTCGCACTTACGCGCGCGCGTGGTGCGTGCGTGCGTGCGTGCGTGCGTGCGTGCGTGCGTGCGTGCGTGCGTGCGTGCGTGCGTGCGTGCGTGCTAGCGGGCGGGCGGGCGGGCGCACGCGCGCGCAAGGCTGCCCATGCCTGTCGATGCCTAAACATTCCTTTCTTGAAATCTTTTCATCTACTGCACTGCCTTTCTTGTAATCGGTACACTGAGGAACTAACTTGTGAGTTGTGTAAATGAAGGTTTCCGGCATAATTGCGGCGCAGAGTTCAACCGATAATGAAATAGTTGACTTGGTTTTAAAATAGTTATTTCCTTACGACGCTCATGTACGTGCATGCGTGTTAGCAAACACGCACGATTATGTATTTAAACGAGCGTGTTACACGCGTGTGTAGCATGTAACAACGAAAGTCGTAGGCATCTCTCTCCTTTAGTTGATGAAGGTGATGCAGAGACCGACCGTTCATCATTTTCAAGCGGGTCCATTTGATTTATGTCTACATAAGTTGTGTCGCTACCTCTCGGGAATAGCCCGTACAACCAAAACTTACCCCCCCCCCCCACCCCTCCCCCTGCTTTCTCTATGGGCAGGTGAAGTTTATATATAAAAGTCGAGGGCAAGTTAGTCCTCGTTTACTCCCAGTGCACTCTCAGTGCACGCGTTTCGTAGATATGATCCTCGACACAATGTGGTCAAATACGTCTGACGAAACTTATCCTGCGCATTACTTCTGTTAAGAGCAGAACAAACCATGCTCTAACGAACGCCTGCACTGTTTAGGCGCAGAGCCGTGATCACGAATTACTGTTTTCATTTGCGAATGAAACTTCAAGTGGCACCAAACAACGAGAACGTATCTGCTCTGTTAAAATCCTGCCTGCACTGAAAGAGATGCACCAAACGTGGAAATAAGGCACGTGGACAGGCGAAGCTCTTTCATGCAGGCTTCTCGGGTATATAGCTGTGTCTGGGCTGTATAGCACGCGCGGCCGACTGAAACCGTAATGGATCGGTCCGCAAGTTCCGCAGTCCCGACCACCGCTCGTTTATTGTATTTGTCTTTTTTTTTAACCGGCTACAAGGGTAGTTTCAGTGACCGAGTGTCCGGCTTCCGCGCCGTGCAGCCCTTCGGGCGCTTCCTGGCTGCGCGCTGCATACTTCCGGTCGCGGCTACGGCCTTCGGCCAAGGCTGGCCCCTTCTTCCACTTCCGCGCTCGCTTTTTTGATGCTGCAAAGCGGAGTCAAAAAGTTGGTCACACAGCGGCGTGGCGCTCTCACTTTCAGAAGCCACGAACAGAGAACACTGCTGAAAAGACAAGGCCATGAGCTGCGGCTGAAAGCAAAGAAGATAAATGAAAAAAAAAATGAGATGGAATTCAGCCATTTTTTCTCTTTCTTTCTTTCTTTCTTTCTTTCTTTCTCTCATTGTTTCTTTTTTTTTCTTTCTAGCGCATTCTCTCATAACGCTTCCTTGTGCGCTTTCACTGTAATGAACTTTTGATATTTTCGTTCGCGTTAAGCTGAGGTAACACTTGTCCATCTTTCACATCTTCTCTTCACATACAGTTCCGCCATGTGAAAAAGATGCATGCGAATGTTCACCAGAACCAAGCCACGCACATAATATATAAACCTGTCTCCGATTCGCACAGGCTTCGCTGTAAATCTCTGTAGCGTGAAACGGAAGCCTTCGCGCTGAGCCACGTAGTTCCACTTTCTGCAGGACCTTTGGTGCTTCAAAGCTCTACAGACATAGATAGAGACAGTGCTGCTTTTCTGAAGCTTAAGTGCGGCTGGCGCATTTGCTGCAGGAGCTCCGCTGTAGGGGCGCCGGTGACAGGTATAGAAACTGGCACGTACAGTGCAGTCCATAATTAGCAGGAATGCCTATTCAGAATTCGAGCTAATATAGGGTATCTGCTATTCTTTTCCTTTATCGGGGAAAAGTTTGCACCGATGCTTTCACGTCAAATATGAGTCTTAATACACTCCGAAATACCATTTCTATATTCTCTCTCTCTCTCTCTCTGTCTCTCTCACACACACATAAGCAAACAAACAAACGAAAACAAACCAACGCATGCACGCGCTATCATCAGTGTCACTGAATACAAAAGTTCGCCAGTACTCGCTTCATTCTTTTGTCTGTTCCTTTGCAACCCTACGCCGGCATTCGATTACTGTATGCTCACGCCCGTTCGGTTCTTGTTGCTGTTCGGGACTCATCGGCTGCGACATCGTCTGGTGACATCACGGCTGCTAAGCTGTGCTTCTTGCTTCCCCACGTGGGCAAAACATCCCGCAGTTCCGGCAAAGCCACGGGCCAAATGGACGACCAGCCATTCCATCATCATCTGGCGTTTGCCTATCCGGCTTTATCCGTTGTCGCATCAGCGCCCGCCCCCTCGTCGTCCCAACCGCCTTCCGACCATTCCCCGCTCTCACCCCTCGAGCCTGAAAACCTCCGTCACCTACGATATCCCGTGGCCTTCTCCTCGTAGGTGCAGCGACAGGGCCGTAGTGAACGCCTTCTCGTCTTACTCTCTGCCGGCGGCTGTTCATCACCGTCCTGCGCTTACCGAGCACTTCTTATTTTCTTTCTATATTTTCCTCGGACCACGCTGCGACAGTAGCGTGCAGCAGAATCGCCGCTCTAAAGCCGGGGTGGTGCACCTGTCTCGGACAATCAGTGGCTTCCGGAGGGCGCCAGCGTCTCAGTAAACCTCCCATAGGGTGCCACTGAATCGCGTCTTTACTTTGGCAATGCTACGATATGTGTGCCAACGAAGAAATGAACTTCGCGTGATTGTGTCGATTGTAATATGCGACAGAACGTGAAAGAGAGAGAGGGGGGAAGAGGAAAGAGAAAGGCAGAAGGCAGGGAGGTTAACCAGAATAACGTCCGGTTGGCTACCCTACACCGGGGGAATGGGAAATGGGAACAGCAAAGATGACAGGCAGAGAGAGGAAGGGAGGTGTGTAAAGGGCAGACAACCTTGTGGCCACGGCGCTCTTGGAACGGAACGAACCGTTACCCTCCCGCGAGATTTCGGACGTGGCACGATCGGTGCAAACACCGACGGAAATCGTCAAATGCACAAAGCATTTTTGGTTTTTTACTATAGACCGGCTAGTCGAATGGTTTGGTGCATTCGCTGTGGTCTTCTTAACGGTCACAACTTGCTTTGCGTTCGTTCTCGTTGTTACGAACAGTTCGCGCGTGCGAACGGTTAAACCGTGATAGTGTCGATCAGTAGCTTGAAGCAAAAAACAAAACAAAAAACAAAAACAAAAAAAAACTCGTGCCCTAACACTGCACTTGGCATTCACAACGTATCGGGTGTGGACACGTCCGAGTTTATACACCACGAGCCAGTTGGCGCCGAGAACTTGCACCATCGTCGTCATCATCAGCCTAGATGAAGCACAGTAACTTATTCTGCGACGCCCCTCAACTGCATCTCCCTTCCTCCGCTAACCACGTTGGTAAGCCGGTGGTTATCTGTTACACGCGTTACTGGTCCTTCCCAACTACTCGTGGGACAGTTAACCTGAGCTGTAATACAGTATCAACCACACTCGCTCCACCCTCCCGAATTCGTATAGCTATATTTCTGCCTCTTGTCGTTCTAAAAAAAAATGTGGGTCACTCACCTGGTCAAAGGCTATTATACCGGTTCCGCGATGTCAGTTAACCCTTTGACTAGGTCAATGACCAGAATGGTCATTCTGCTTTTCGCTAATATGCTACCTGAGCGGACGAGTTGACTCGTCGAACTCTTATCGCTCGGCCTGCGCATATCGGGTGCCTCAGGTATTGCCCAAGCACGAGGAAATGTGAGCACACCTTTTCTTCTCTTTCTTTCTTTTTTTTTTTTTTTCTTTTTTGGTGGTTCTCATATCTTTGTCTTCCCTGCACGGAAATAGCCAGAAAGGATCCGATGTCTACTGACGGGCGCCGTTAGTCGTGTTGGGAAGAAGGGGGGGGGGGGGGGGGAGGGGGACAGCGCGGTCATCGAGCGGCCAGCGTCGCGTTGCACGCGGAAGACCCCATCGCTCTTGCTTACACGGCGCGCGCTGCGAGCGTGCTTGAGCCGGCCTGCTCGATCCCTTTTCTGTGAAGAACAATAGGAAGACGCGGGACTTCCCCTCCCGTCCCCTGGACAGCATCGTGCGCTGCGCTTGTTGCGAATCCATAGCGGAGCTCCCAGACATACGAGAGCTTTAGGCCACGCTCATTGTTGTCTCCCCAGCCAACGTACGATATATTCCCCGCTGAAGGTCTTGTTCCTGTTTTCTTTTTTCGCATTGTTTCGCTGCATTCACTTCAAAATTGATGGCGTTTTTTTTTTTCCGGTAAGCTAAAGAGAAGTTTCAAAAAGAGCGTATTTGTTACTTTGATAAAAAGAATCTGTGATTCTTCTCTCTCTCTCTCTCTCTCACTTTATCTCGCGTTTTTTTTTCTTTTTTTTTTTTTTTTTCAACGAGCGTCTTGAGAACGACGCGCTGACGCGAACTGAAATATCTGACAGGAATCGGTAGAGTTGGGCTAGTAGTCGAATGACAAAAACAAAGGAACAGAAAAAAAAGTTGGACTTCAACCAAGACTTCAGTAAAAGCAAGAATATTTACAAAAGTAGCCCGATAGTTCAGGACCGACTCGGTCCTTTATTCAATGTTTACTACACGATGGCGCTGGGACGGCGGGTTTTCAAATCACATAGCTACGTTCCGCGACCGTCGAGTCCGCAGACGGCAGCACGTTTATTGCCACTTCCGTCCCGGCCTGCATGTATTAGGCGCAGTTTGGCTGTATGATACCGTACTTTATCGAATATAACCACCCTTATTTTTTCTTTAACTTTGTATACCGGTAAGGACCACGGTGCTTATAGTCGGATGATGCGCCTATATTCGACTAAACACGGTATACGTATTGCGTAGCTGCTGCGCTTACGTAAGTGCTTTTCGTATCATTCTGGTGTATCGAAAACAGCGAGTGGGTGATATATCGCGCTGTCCGTCTTCTCAGTGCTGTCACTTCCAGTTGGTGTTTTTCTCGTCGTAATGATTTTCACTTAAGTCTTTCAGGAACACAACCGCTACCTGAGTTAAGACACGTAAACTTCGCCAGAGCGTTAAACGATGCGCAGAGCCAGTGCTGGCAGAGAGGCTAGCAGCTCTTACGAAACGGGAAGGCTTGGTCCGGATTCGTTATTTACACTGAACTCTCGGACGAAAGCAACACGTGGGACGCGAAACTTTAAACACTTCAACTGCGACGAACTTAAGAGCAGTCTCCCTTTCTGCCGTCCATTTAACTTGTGATGTATACGGTTGTTTGTTACCGCAGCATTGTCGCGTCTGGTTGTGGCAGAAAAAGGCAAGAGTGGCAAATAACTCACGCGGAAATTCTTAAGGTAGAAGAAGTTTTCATGGAAGGCAAGGTACTCATCCGAGTCTTAGGATATAACGAAACTACAAAGCAAAGCAAGGCGTGCAGATTCATCAGAAATATAGCTTTTGGAACGTTGATGAAAAGAATGTGTTGTTTAGACATGCGTGAGAGTATAATGGTTTTTGCACATGTTATTTGCATGTGCAGTGTATATATAAATAGGATGTCTGTGTATGTTACCCTTACAGTCGGGGACAAAAGTTTGTGGACGCCGCCTGCAGAGTAAGCGTTGCATTTCGTCATGGTCCATGCACGCATATGCCAACTGAGAAAAGGGCCAACTAAGCTTTCACGATCGAGAATCGGGGTTCAGAACTCAGTTCCACGTTGCGCATGCGCTGAATTCTGAAGACTAAGTGCAACGTTTTCTCTTTGGGCGTGGTCCACAAACGTTTGTTCCCTACTGTACAAAACTGTCAAGGTCATTACAATATACAAGAGCATATGTGTATAGCACTAACTTTTCATAAGTTATGACATAGATAGCCGTGGCCGCATTCGTGCGCCAGCCAGCATGAATATCTCCTTTTTTGCTATGTCAGAAAGAAAGAAAGAAAGAAAGAAAGAAAGAAAGAAGAAACGGCGCTCCTGTCTTTTCTGGGCAGCCGCTCTATGTATACGACGAACATAACCAGGAGGCTGTTTAAAGAGCAGGGCGAGAGCGAATTTTTCCGGTATCTCGAGTATATGAATTTGCTTGGTTGCTTCTTGCTATCTTCAGGAAGAATGATTGCTTTACCGCTCATAACGTGAAGACAAATTTTAAACGCTGCATTTTAGCAAGACTCGACATTCGAGCGTATACAAAGTGGTGGAGTATTCGGAATACGCGTCCGTTAATTGAAACGCCAACGGTCGTCTCTTGCGCTCAGAAATCATCACTGGAATCGTATCATATAACCATCACGATCTCGCCACTTGTCGACAATTGCCCGTTTCTTTTCTTTCTCGCGGAATCTCGTCCTCCTGTGTGCGAATCAGCTCATCGTCGTTCCGAGTCCTCTGTAAATGACCACGGACGCGAGGAACTGCAGCACGGTTCATTTAACATTAAACGCCTTCGTCAAACATTAAAAAAAAAGGACAGCGTGTAATGGTCACACGGAGCCCTTTATCAACAGTCCGGCGGGCACCGGCTGTTTCTCGAAACGCCGCGCATCAATTTTAAATTTACCCGGAAACGGTGGTGGGTTTTTCGATTGAAGCTTTCAATTATGAAAGCTCGCGTGAGAGTGTACGAATGAAACCAGCGGGGGGGGGGTTCAACAAACGAACTTCGTGTACGGCAGTGGCTGTCGTTAAATTTTCAAAAGAAGCTCCTTCGCGCAATGTACGTCTTACGAGCTGCGATGGAAAATCGGTACTTATTAGCAATCTGTCGCCGACTTCTCTCGCTGCTGTTGAAGGGGGACAAAGGCTCGTGTAACAGGGACAATGCTTCGGTGATCACGTTTCCGTTTCAAACAAATCTTCGAAAAGAAAAGAGGAAAGATTCGTTTACTTAAATTTCAGCGCTTTTTCCGTGATTGCCGAGTAACGTCGAACTTAGAAACACCGGTTATTAAATGCCCACGCATATTCTGAGGCATGGCACGAGCATACAGTTTTAAGCTGTTTCGTTCTGCGTTGCTGGGTTTCTTTGATTGAGTTCTTGTTTTTAACTACTTCCTTCATGCGTAACAGCGGAAGTTAGTTGCCTCGCGGTCGTTATAGTTCTGGTCGAGGAGAAGCACGAGAAGTTCTTGACGCGTGAAGTCATATAGCCCGGCTAATGGCTAATGACTTTTTGATCGTACGTATTGGAGCATCGCCTGGTGGGGCCTGGTGGCGTTGAAGTCTAGCTAGCGCCTTGCTATTGCTTTCTTTGTATTATTATTATTATTTATGTTGTTCTCTGCACCACGGAGGCCGCGCTTTTATATTTCATAAGTCTAAAGCGACGCAGTGCTGACAGCGTTGAACTGGCAACCTAAAATTAATGACGTCGCGCCTCAATTAGCGGTATGGTTTTTCTACGTTCACTTGTTTGCTTCTTGTTCTTGTTGTTGTTGTTGTTTTTTTTTCGTACCTGTCTCGGAAAGTGTGATGTCTAAAGTGAGTTCAACTCCCGAACACTTTTTTTTATTTGTGTTTTTGGGTGATCAACCCGCGCGTTCCAGAAAACTTCGATCTCAAAGTTTTCGAGTTCACGAAGAAAATTTTTTTTTCTCTGCGAGTGAGCTCACCGGAGCGCAGAATTATCTAGTGACTGCGCGTTTAATGATGCAAGCGTTGTCAATTGGCGCAGGAGGCACTGCTTAGCATCTTTTTTTAATCCTACTTTTCTAACTCATCACCAAGTGTGAAGTTGAGGTAAAAAAAAGACCAAAAGTACTACTTAAAAAAATAGGAATAAACAAAAAAAACAGGCCAGTTTGTTTTTGAAAGATTAAACATTGGAGATGAAAGCAATTTTCGTGCCTTAGGAGGCTCCTGCATATAGTGAGCTAATTGCGTGACTCAGTAAAAAAGAAAAGAAAAAAGTCGCAGTTTTCGCCCAAAAGGCGGACGTTGACTAAAGAAATGTGCCTGGAGTGTCCATGTAATTGCTATCGCAATAAAATATAAAGTAGATGGAGGCTTTACATGGCGAAACTAATTGAGGACATGAATTTCATCCACGTAGGTAAACTACACTTAAAAATAATAGTTGCTATTTTTTCAATAGCACTAGCATGAGTCGTGTATGTTTAAAGAAAACGCACTTTTTCCGTGAGCATTAATATTAGTCGCAATTCCACGCTGCCACAAGAATCTATATACCTACGAAGTATACAGAAACTCTTTAGGTCATTTTGCGAAGGCAATAAAATTTCCATAGACAGTCTGTGAAACTTAAGGTCCTAAACGTTCTTGCCCATTAATATATGTAGACGTTCTTGAAAAAAAAAAGAAACACTTGTAAATCTGTGGGTGATGACTAGACAGAAGGAAACGTACTTGTTAGTGAATCTAGTCCAAAATATATCGTTCATGCAGACTTTATACGGTAAACTGGCAAGTCTACGTATATGCGACTTGTCTTCTGATGGTCTGTAGACTGTTTCATTTCTGTTATACGGATACGCCGGAACGACTCGTCGCGAGCACCAGGATCGAGCATCTCTGCTCGATCCTGGTGCTCTTCGCGTTTTTGAGCGTGCGCGATGAACCGTATAGACCGTTTCCACCGCGAATTATCGAACCGTTCGATTTATAACAAATGAATCCAAAGAACGAGGCAACATTCTGACAAGAGCTTCCGTAATCGGTCGCCGCCAGCGGAAACGCTGGTTGATCAGTGGCCTATACTACAAACCTCCTTTCTCTCTCTCTCTCTCTCTCTCTCTCTCTCTCTCTCTCTCTCTCTCTCTGTCTTGCTTTATATTGAACTTTTTTTTTTTTACGATAGGGTCCTGGTAGACTTTTTTTCTCTAGTTAGTTAGTTTGTTTGTTTGTTTGTTTGTTTGTTTGTTTGTTTGTTTGTTTGTTTGTTTGTTTGTTTGTTTGTTTGTTTGTTTGTTTGTTTGTTTGTTTGTTTGTTTATAAAGGCTTCTCAACACATTTCCTGGAGTCACAAGAACGGCTGGTTCGTGAATCTGCTTCTTTAACGAGAAAGAAAAGAGTTCAGAACCGGAAAAATATTTATTTCGCGGCTCACAGCATTTCCGTTCGTCCGTCAAACGCCATTTATAACTATACTGGTGATGGTGCTCCGGTCCTGCGGGTCCTGTTATAGCCTCTGTCTAACCGAAGGACGTATAAATAAAGGTAAGAAATGCTAAAAACAACGTTACCAGAACCACCGAGGAGATTGAAACGGCAATCTTGGCCGTGTGTGCGAGTTCCAGAAAACTGGAAATCGGGCAGTGTGGTCTGTTTTCCTTTTTTTATTGTTATTATTGGGGAGGGGGGATCACTTCCGGTCTCTCTTAAGTTGGACCTATCGGACGCCGTGTATGGTACCGGGCCATTTATTTGTCTCCAACGGCTTCTCATCATATCCTATTTCCTGAAAGAGGTAACGCTCTCATGTAGCACATTGCGCTTTACCGATAGCGCGCCGAGAAGATGTCTCACGCTCTCATATATATGACTTTGCTCGCTTTTGAGCATCCCACGGGCCGTATTCTTTTATGTAACGTATTTGTGAGCGTGGTCAGTGGAATATATTTCTTCCGTCGCTTCTGGGCTTTATGCTTCCTTATTAGCAAGTTTCATTTTAGGTGTGCTCCGGATGAAACGCACGCGTGTCCTTGAAAGCTAGGCCAGAGTTACGTAGCGACGGGAAAATTCAGGATATTCGCAAGGAATCAGAAATGCGCATATATCTCGGCGCCCACCCTGCTCTAGTAAAAACAAAAATAAATCCTATTCTTTCGATCAATAAAGTAGAACTACTGTACTGAGATACTGTACAAGTAGAACTACTGTACAAGTACGGGAATCAGAAGATTGATCTTCGTCTAAAGGCAGTTCATTCTAATTACGCGTCCCGCTGGGAAAACAGTGCTCCCCATCCCCCTCCCGCCCCCCTTTTTTTTTCTCCTCTATTTCTTCTTCCCTTGCGAAAGCTGGAAGCTCTTGACCATACAAGATTCATGACACCGGGGACAACATCCAGCAGAGAAGAACGCCACAGCACCGTAACACTTTGTCGTAACCATTCGTCACGAAGTCCTCGCGGATATTTTACTCGTAGACAGAGATGCAGTGCCTCGCGCATTCAGTATACATTCGGCAGTGCTGCTGCAAATAACGAAGCGCCTTCTAGCCGAGGTCACTACACAAGTGCACGACGAACAAAGCACTACAAAGCGACGCACCAGGGCTCTCAGTTCCGGCCTTGCGCGCGCTAGCTGACCGTATAAACTGTCCGCCTGGCTCGGCTACATGTCGTACGTGTCCGCGGCCTGAGCTTTTACCGCAACGTCCGCACGATCGCAAAGGCAATGGAGAGGTCCCCATGTATCACTTCGTACAAAAAAGCCGAAAACGCCGACAGTGAGCTTGAGGGTAGAACGTGTGTGTGTGTGTGTGTTTATGCTACGTGTGACAGCGCCCGGTGGACCTAAAGCTTAGGTGGACCACACCTCCCCCTGACGAAACCAGTTGGAGCTGCACGCACGCAGGCACGCACGAACGTCCATGACAGCAGCGTCGGAGTGCGCCCGCTTCTAATTGCTCGGGTCGACTTTACGAGCGCGCGCGAGCGGAGCGGAACGCTTCAAGATCGCGCCGCCATAAACGCGCCGAAACTGCCCAGGACGAAACCGCTGAGCGCCGTTAATGAAACGGACCGAGTCGCGGCGCGGCCTGGTCTTCCGCGCCCTTTCGAAACAGCCGTGCTCACCATCGCTTGCGTCACCTTCGGCGCGCCTCCCATAATTCGCGTTGACCTTGCCCACTGCAAGCGGGATGACGCGCTGGAAAGGAAGCTACAGCAGCTATACAGCCGAGTCTCGGCTGTAAAACGGAGAGAACACGAAACCTCCCTTTCGCAGAGCCAGTGTACAGCAGGAAAGACTTCCCCGATTAATTAAGGGCCTCCTTAGACGGGCGCATATCCTTGCTCCGACAAAACCACCTTTCCCCACTAGGAACACTTCATACTCTCCTACCACCGCCATCTCACCCCCCCCCCCCTTTTTTTTTTTTTTTTTTTTTTATTGCCACCCCGGGACTTCCTGCGCCTCGCAGCTTGTAGGGTAAACAAGCCTTGCCGCACGCGCTTGTGCGCGTAAAGAAAAACACGAACTACGCGGCAGCTCGAGCAGCTAGCTCCTCAAAATAAACGGTTCGAGCGCCGTGCTCATCGGCGGGGCGGCAGCGCACGCTGCAGGCGTTCTTTGGCTGCTATAGCCGCACGTGCGAGTGGCGCGCACACCTTCTCCGTCGCTCGCGCCTCCAGCAAAGCAGTGCGGTGAGGTGGGTGTGTAGTAGTATACAGGCGGTCTTGCGGGCGGCGCGGCGAGGGGCAAGCAAAAAAAAAAAAAAAAAAAAAAAAAAAACGTAGGCTCGGCGCGTGCCGGCCGGCCTGTGCGCGACGGCAGACTTCGCCTCCTGCCTTCGCGAGGCCGGCTGCTGTGGTGAGACCCCTTCGTCGCCGACTTGACCCTGAGACCGCGGTGCCCGGCGTGAGTGACGTGTCTGTTCTTTTGCTCCCGTGACGTGAGAGCGAGTCCCCTTCTAACACGAAAGGGCCCCGTGTCGCAGGAAATCCGGCGTCGGTGTCGGCGTAAGCGTCGGCGTAAGCGTCGGCGTCGTAGGATGATATAATCATGCCGAACCACATCATCCCGAACCACACCGACCGGGCAAACCCTTCGCGTGGTGCAAGGCGTTAGTGAACAAAAAAATTAATTTCTCAAAGTAAAATCCGTCAGAAAGATAGTAAAGTACGAATTAACCACAACGTACAGGCGTGATAGCGTCGGATTGTAATTTGAATATACGAGAAAAAAAAAGCCTGATAAGCAGCCAGGGATCTTTGAATGCTATCGTGTTCCGCTCTTAAAGGCGAAGCTTAAGCGTCCTTCACATTTTTTTTTCCACGCTGCTGTGTAGCCATACGGAAGTCCCGACACAGACGTGTGGCCGTTGTCGTGAGGCGGATCGGCGAGATTCCTTTTTGACGAAGGATAGTTTGGTGGCGCCCGCCAACCGCATCACTCGCGGAGCGTTACAGGCGCATTGCCGTGAAAACGCGTGACATTCCTCGGTCGCTAGACCGGCTGATAAGTGAGGTTCGGTTCTCATCATCGCCGCTGGGTTTCTTGGTTCCTCTTTCTTGATTCATCTTTCTTGGTTCATGGTTTCTTCTCGGTTCTGGTTCATCGCTGGTCTCGACATCGTATCGGCCACCGAACCACGTTGACAGCGCTTGCGCGAGCCACGTTGTACCAACGCCACCTATATAGTTGGTAGTACTAAGTCCCGAAAGGTTCGAAAGAAGAGACGTGATGGATTAGGGGCGGGCTCTCTACATACAAACTGTGATCGTTCTAACGCCTTAAACACCCTCTACTCCAACCTCTTCCGATGCTGCATGCACCGTTGGTACTTTTCTATACGGCCGTGTTTTTGAACTATTTGCACGTGTCTTGACGACTCGAATACCTCTTTTTTTTTTCATTCCCCTGACTAGCAGTATCGTTTTTATGCGCCAGCAGCGGTATCGCATATGTGTTCATCGGTTCTGAAGTTTCTTCCTTTCTTATTTTTAATTAAATCAACTTAAAAGAAAAAAAATTGGTCATCTATAATGCTGACGGCAATTCTTTCTCTCGTAATATTACAAATAATAACATACTATTTCAAAATAGTGTCGTCACAAGTCCGGAAAATATAGTGTGTTGTCGAATCAGGACCGCCAAACAACGCACGCGCCTGTGGAGTTTCGGCTAGCATCCAGGGTTACCCGATGAACCGCCTCAGATGCCAATGCTAAAAGGAAACAACGCCAGTAATAACGCATGACGAGAGATGGAAAGCTAAGCTGAAGTTCGCTCGAAATGAACTCTGTCGCGCCACTAATTGGGCCACACAGGCGGGCACGTCATCGCGAGAGTTCCACGTGATTGCGCGCTTGTATATCGTGCCTCCCATTAGGTCGCAAATGTGTGCCGGTCTCATTTCTCTCCGGGTTTCTTCGTTAACTGCGAGCGGAGAAGCAGTGAGACAAGAAAACATATAGCACGACACCTCTTATTGGCGCCTGCCATCTCGCTTGCACGACGCGCTATAATGCATGTCTCTCAACTGCCGTGTCCACCGTCACGGCTCGTTATATAGCGTGTCCGTCCCCACTTGTCACAGTGTGTATCGTGACGTTTCGACGGAACGTGCAACTTCTTGCATATATCAGTGCCCGTTTTGTGTCTGAAGAGTGTCGAGCTTTAATGGAGTCGCTGTTGTGTTAGTACACTTATGTCGCGTGCGGTATCGCCATTATACAACTTGCATGTTCCTCCGTGCGTTTACTTTCGAAAATTCACGGAAGCACTTACACGATTCCTGCTATGCGAACCTATAGAGCAAGCCTTCCAGCCTGTGCTTTTATCCATGTATCTGCATACGTTGCTGGCCCTCGGCTTTTCTGGTTACGTCGATTCTCCGCATTCACTTAATGCGTTTCTTTTGTATACGCTCTCCGTAAATTCGTGTCGGCTCTGTTTCCTTGCACGCTCGTTTAAGCGAGGCTTAAGGAGGCCGGCTCACAATCGACGCGCTAAAAGGTATTTGGCACGCAACTCGCCGTCTATATGCGCATTCAAAAAAATATACCACGCGTGAGCGAGCGGCACGATGAGGCGTTCGCGAGGGCGAAGCGTCGAGTTAGGAAATCTGGCACGCATATACGAAGGAAGTGTGTTCTCGTGAAACAAAATCTGTAGAGTTTTGGCAAACAATGAGCTTCGTAAGGTGTGCTATAGCTAAAGTATAGTCAACAATCAGTAATGGTTTAGGTAAAAGCAAACGCCATATGGCGAGCTTCTTTCTTTTTCAACATATTTCTTGCTTAATGAGTCTAATGCGAGCTAGATATGCTGTATTTAATGGAAACCTTTAGGACGGCCTGGCATGCTATACCACAGATATTGGGTGAAATAAGGTAATGTGCCGTCGTATACGGGGTCACTAACGTTCAATATTAACCTTAGCTCAACTAGTAAGTAAGCTTCTGCGATAGTAAAACGTCTATAATCTTACCGTGAGAGAAGGCTTGGTTAGCTGCAGAAAAAAAAAGAAATAAAAAAATGGATGGCAACGCAGCCATCGTTTTCCCCGCATCTCGCTTGCCCTGACGCCTGCGATTTTTATGGCGTCTGCTGGGATATTTAGTTGAGTGGTTATCAATAAATGAGGACTGCACTGCGTTCTATATGGCAAACACGGGCTAAATTTGCTATAGCTTCTACAACTTTACCTGCGCCAATGTGGTCCAAGTATGCGATAAGAATACATTGCGATAAAATACATGCGATAAAATTCGTGACGCCGCCCTGGCTTTCCGGAACGGCGCTGAGATTTCGGAGCGAAATTCACTTGAAGGGAAGTTTGCTTTTAGCTTTTGTCTATTACTAATTAATAAATTCCCCCCAATGTGGAACGAACATAAAAGCTCCTGGGGGCTTTGAATAGTTTGAAGACCAGTTTAAATTAATTTGGTGGTCCTCTTTAGAGCACCCTTTTGAGCTGTTTATGGAGGTAGCCAGCTACGCGCCGATAAATTGAGGCCAATCAAGGCTATGCGATATATAATGACGGTATCTTGCTTCTCGGTGCGGGCGGCGGCCTCGTTACTATATTAGACGTAACCAGAACCATGGATGCTTATCTTGAAGAAAGTTTCATAGCATATGAGATGGAGTAAGAGAACGAAAAGAGAAGAATGCTAACGCATTAAGAACAAGAGAGAGTCCGTCCTCCTAGTGTAGCAACGAAAGAAAAAAACTGAAATTCCTGTAGAGCGAGAAAGAGAATAAATACCGATTAAAACAACGACGTACGCTCAAACGCGTTCACACAACTTGAACATAATAGCTCCGACGCAGAGAACGTTAATGTTGCTTTATCTCCTAAACGAACGTTGGTTGGCCGCTCAACTTTTTTTTTTACGCGATAAAGAGTGGATAAAATTGAGGATAGCAGCATAAACTATAGTGTTCGGTTCGGCCTTTTTTTTTCGATTCCGTTTTCCTCTGTCTGGTGCGATATAATATTAAAGGCTCCTCTGCTCGCGAGCTTCCACTATTCCGACTCCGGAATCAGAACCGGTGTGACTATCCTAGTAGAATACAGCGAGAGCTGTCCCACTTGAGGACCTACAGTTGCACGGTCAATTCAAGTGCATATCGGATGATCAATAGTCGGACCGACCCCAATACCATGATATCACTCATCCCTCGCTCTTCCTGCCTTTCCAAACTTCTCTTTTCCCGCCGGCCTCGTATTATAAGGTTAACCCTTGAAAAAAAAAAACGTGCAAGGTGAACTTCTTCAATTTAAAACTATGCGTTGGTAGTCAAAGAATCTGAAATACAAGAGACCGTGCGAATCGTGGCTGACGGCGTGCAACAATATCTAAATGCAGCGGCGTTCTTGTATTTTGTTCTCATTAACCCATACAACGCTGGGAAGACAGCTTATCGCTCGGAGCATCATTTCTCTGTAATCCGCCTTCGTGTAAATGTACATAAATGCTCAAACCGTACTCAGACGCGCGCACATATACCCATGTGTACACGCACGCTCGCGTTTGCAAGCCTCTGACGTGACCGTGCCGAATGGTGCCGAGGCTGCCCCCAACAAGGGCTCGTTTCCTGCCTTAACGATGTAATATCACAAATGACCGCTGCGGCTAATTCACCCCTATGCTGTCCGGTCGTGCCATTTATTCTGTATTGCTCCGCTCTTCGCTTTTCGCTCTTCTCATTGATTCGCCACTGTTTGCGCAACCTGATATTTAGTGAGCGGTATTTTGCGTCGTTTGCCGACAGCATTAAGATGGATCATTATCGATAATGGAGGCCGTTTAACGGTAGCAAAAACTTTGGTGCGACATTCATTTTCCGCAGACTATTTTCCGCTGTCCGCGCCTACTTCGACGGTTGGCTTGCAGCTCTTCCTCGCACAAGGACAATCACATCAACCAATTACACACCCACCATAAGAAATTTTCCTAATCACATTAACGGGGCCACTCATCTCCGAAGAATAGACGTGCCGCAATTTTTTTTCTTTTTTTTTGTATTCCGCCTTCATCGTAATGTGGGCCTCGCAGCCGGGACTCGAACCCGCGACCTTGTGCTTAACAGCAGAACGTTGTGGCCGTCGTCGTCATCGTTGTTATTGTTGTGGCAAAATTGAAAGTACAGCTATACCATAAAATTTCGCGATTTCAACATCGCAATGAAGGGCAGAACAAGAGAAAAATGTGGTAATAAATAGTCATAACCTTTCACAAAGCCTAATGAAAAGACAAGAAACGTTTACTACGTGAACTAATAACATAACGACAAAGTTGCAATTGCGTACATATGAGGCGTAAAGTAGAGCCATCGTATATACGACTTAGTGGCAACGCTCTCTGCTGACCTTCACATCGCGTTTCCCGTTCCGTTCTGGATGCGCTCCGAAAACAGCGCGCCAGTTGTGAAACTCTGTATTAAACATGTAACCCGGCTGGCTCCTGCCTTTGCTCGAAAGCTACATTCTCGGCATCATCTCCCTGTGGCAAAGCCGAACGCTCGCAAAATGTATTTAAAAAATTCGTTGGCCCTTCTACTCCGTGAAGATGGTTAACCGGCGAAGCTGAAACGTGCGGTCATGGTGTTTATCTCTGGGTTAATCCCGAGGGTTCATTAACACAGGCGTTCGGCTGCGACGGAGAGAGAGCGACGTCACTGACGGTATGCCCGCTGTCCGCCGTTGTCGCTTGCGTTCGATGTCTCGAGTTTGCTCGGCGGCGTGGTTAGCAGCATTCGCCTGCCATTGCAGCTGCGATTCTTCGAAATTAAATTGCTTCAAAATTAAATCTGTCCGTCACGTAAGACAATGAATGGCTCATGCCCACATAAGCAGTGGCTCATACCCCCGTAAATGCGGCCTGCCCATTACGACGACAGAAGAGAAGTGAAATTCTACGCTTGAATGATGATGAGCGGCCACGGAGCCAGCTGTGGAAGCAGACGACGATGACGAACGCGGGGGCAGTAGCACCAGCGCGGCCGAGCACGAGCACGAGTGCAACCCATGGGGGGAGCCAACGTACGAGCCAGCTGCGGAAGAATACGACGACGCTCGAGCCAATGCTGATGATGATAGTTTTCTGTACACAGGCAATTTCGCCTATAGCCATATCCGATTTCGCCTAGACACGTAAAGCTTCGCTTTAAAGAGCTGCTACACGTCGCCTGATACGCCGGTGATTGTGCGTCTACAGCCCATTTAGAGATACCCCGTAGTAGCCTCGCCCTTGCAGCGTCCGTCAGCTCGGCGTGTATGTATATCGCGACCCCATTTAGCTAATGCCGCAGCGCTAAGCTTCGTCTTCGGTCTCCGCGATTGTAAGCGCGTCGCGAGCGCGCGTACGCCCCGCGACGCTTTCAGCCGAGCTACAAACAACCTTGAAAGCACGCCGTGCGTCGTATCCTGATCTGTATTCTGGCTAACGCCTCGCCAATCTATCTGGTGCGAGACGCGCCGGCCGCCGCTGCTGCGTCGAGGAACAAAGTGATACAGGGCGTTCGTTCTCGGCGTTCTTGCGGCAGGTGGCCTCCATATAGATAGATGCGCGCTGAGATGCGCTCAACGCCCTTTTACGAGCCGCTTTGGGGTGTTCGGAAGGCGAGAGATAATGCCGTACTAAGGCCGCGTGGTATATATATAGCGCTTTTCGAATGGCGCCTCGGGTATGTATCCATGGAGTCGATGTCTGTATAAAGGCCTTTTTGATTGCGTATAGCTCGAACCGCTCACCGTTCTGCCGGCGAAACGGGATTATCGTTTTTCGACGCGGATTGCGTTTTGCGCCTGCGGAAATGACCGAGACAATGGCGGGGCATGCAGAACCTTTCGACACTAGATCGAAGTATACGAACCGCCTTCGGGTTAGGATATTTCAGTCACAATAAACACTTAGGGGGGGATCTTACGGGGACTCTGTTTTCGATGTTTATTTTCCTGATCACTTTTTAATGAGCCCTATATATGATCACGTTCGAAGGAGTGCCGTCGCGGCTTATAGTGCGTCAGAAAATTATGTTGCTTGACAGAAATGGGTTCTGTTAGTCAGTACTATATACAGAGATTCTTTGACCCTTTGTTAGTCATCTGGGCTTGATTTGTATGCTTATTACTAGTCTTTATTTTCATTTTTGTTTTGTTTTTTGTTTATGCTCTTCTCATCTTCAGTAGGAAGCCCTGCATGTAGCAAGGCTTACATTTCCAGCTTTCATTAGTCTATTCTCTCTGTTGCATGCTTCGCTCTCTGTATCGCTGCCCGCAGAGAAAGATTGAAGAACGAATGTGCGCGTGAAAAGCCACTCCCTTGTAACTCTATTGCTGGTCTGCGCCCAACTACGCGTGACTTCTTTACGTCATTGACGTGATTCGGCTGGAGAGAAGCAAATACGCATAGAAGACGTTATGGACTGATGCTATCGTATGGCTGTAATGCCGGTATCCCTCTAGCTCAGAATATATGCATTCCAACTGATGCCTCTCTGGCCCAGGGCACGTAATGGAAAGAAAGAAAGAAAGAAAGAGAAAGAAAGAAGAAAGAAAGAAAGAAAGAAAGAAAGAAAGAAAGAAAGAAAGAAAGAAAGAAAGAAAGAAAGAAAGAAAGAAAGAAAGAAAGAAAGGGAAGTGAGATCAGAAGGAAAGTCAATGAAATGCGTCCTACAGCAGGCTGAACGAGCACGCACATTCAGCTTTTACTCCGTTTACGTATAAAATAGAAAGCTGAGAAGTGCTTTTCTTTTCTGTCTCATTGTTTCAAGCACATTTACCAGACTAGGGATATGCGAATATTAATGACTTTGAGTACACTAGTACTCAAAGTCATTAATATTCGCATATCCTTGCTCTTGCTATTCGGTTCGTAAGTTATCGAGAAAGCAAATGCCGGATATTTTCGAGCATTTCCTTATGATCGAATGTGCGGCTGTAGTACCTTCCAATCGAGCACATGGTAGCAGAAAGAGCATGCCTGCTGGCCTATTTGCGAACGCCAATAGAAGTGCCGTATACTTCTTCCTGTTCTTCGTGATTCCTCTACTTTTTTTTTGTCTGTGTCCTTCCTTCTGACGCAGGAGAGCGTTATAGAATCAAGACGAAGGCGCCTACCTTCTAAAATGTATAAAGTATTCGGTGTTTGTTTCAATGAACGTTGAAAGCCGTTTCTTGCCGCATAATTGTTGGTATAGGCGCGATTTCCGAAACCTTATTATACACACATTGCTATTTCTCGGTCTATGTCTTAAGCTCCTCAACGATCTCATTATCCTTCATTTATAGCTCTTCCTACTTTGCACGCCTCTATTAAAATTTGCAAACGTACAGACACGCGAATACGCATTAGCGTACACTTTTAGTGGGCGTAAGAAAAGGAGGCACGTGCGGGGGAGAGAGGAAGTCAGCAATCAAGCGCTGCCCACATGCTTCTCAAGTTTTCGTTGTCTTCGCGCGACCGCCTTGCCTGCTGTGATAAATTGGATGCAAATTTGCCGTCTCTGACAGCGGTTCCCTTTGACGCTTTTCTTCCTTTCCCTCTCTTTCTTCCGTTCTTGTTATTCTTGAGGAAGGGGTAGAGGGATTTCAAACCAATAATGAGTTTACATTGACGTCACAGAGCCCTTTGCGACGTAACGTGTGCGTCTGACGCATGCAAGTACGTTACTTTCGAGCAACTGCCTTTTCTTTTCTTTTCCCTTTTCTTTCTTTCTTCTTTTTTTTTTCAATGATATGCCTCTCAGACTCTCTGCCTGGCTGTCCCCCTCGACAAGACATTGTGGGAACCGCGAGAAACGCGTGAACAGTGCGAAGTTATATTAGCCTGGAGCGCGCGCCAAAGGAAATTTCAAAAAAACGTTGGAATTCGCAAGCAGCCCCGCCACCGCCAAGTGTATACCTTTCGAGCGCCCAAATTGTTTGCAGCACTGTTCGAGTTGCGGGCATGAAAAACACGCGGCTGGAGACTCATATTCGCGCGAAGGATATAGTGAAAATGCGTTGGATATTCTTCTCGCGAAAGAGACGACGTTCGCCGTATGCGCCTTGAAAATGGCGAGTTTGTGTATACGTGTGACGCTCTCCTCTGGGTTCTTCCTTATTATTTTAAGGTTACGATTGCGTTACGAACAGGAAGACGAAAAAGCCCCCCCCCCCCCCCTCCCCCCTGACCGTTTAAATGAGCAATTCCCAAACAGCAAGCTCTGAACACGCAGTATACAACAAAAAACTATGTACAAAAAAAAACTATCTATCACGAGTGGTACGGTTCTTACCACACGCCTGAGCGTTCTCAGGAGAGCACGATGCCAACGGGCGTAGGAATGGCCCTTGGAATGTTTTAACGCCTGCATACTGAAATGTGCCTGCCGGTTTTGCGCTATACTCTGCGTTACGTTCACACTGTGTACACCAAATGCGACCCCATTGGGGAGATGGAGACTTTGTCTCCTTTTCTATTTCAATTTCCCTCAGTGCAACATAGCCAACCAGGCTCATTCCAAGTCAGCTTCCCGGCCAGTAATCTATCCTTCTCTGTCTATTTTTTAGTGCGGAAACGCAGGTCACCTGAAGCTCACAAGTCGGTACAAGCATACGCATTTAACACGAGACTTCAAAACACGATATTCGAGGTTTCCACTTGGTGAGCGCATTTGAGGTACGTTTAACAAGTATTTAACCTGCTAACGTATGATTTTATAACTTTATCTGAGATCGCCACTTTGTGAGCAAGTTAGATTAGGCAGGCGGTAAGAAGGACGCAGATGCAGCACATCTACGGTATAGATAGCGTTCCATTAATCTGACCAGAGCACTCCTCGGGAGGAATTTTCGCCCCCACGTTCCGCATTATTTCTTGGACAAAAGGCCGAAGCTGAACACCATACCCATTTTCTCATTCGCCAGCGTGCGTTTCTGCATTGGACTCAGCTCAACTTGTGGCGGCATCATGACTATAGCTGCCCATTTGTAATTATTATGAATTTCTCTCATTCTAAATGTTGTAATCAATCTGTTCTTTTTTTCTTTCTGTTAAATTTCACCGTCCGTTTATCTGGTCTCACTGCTCAATTACACGAAGTTATTTTATTCGCAGTCATACCTTTTCATTAACTGCTTTATTATTAGCTATTAACTGTGCGCACAGCTACCCGATTCTCGGCCCATCCCCCACCGGGGGCTCGTGCCATGCTTTAAAGACACAACAGAAACAACAACGCTCTGGCGCTTGTCCCTCGTCAGTGATTTAACCGAACCTATCTGTTGGCATACTTTTGATATTTTATATTAATTATATTAATATTAAGCCGGGTTGATCAAACTCGCCTCGACGCTTGCTCGGCCAGCGGCCCCCTAGCGTTTACATGAACCGGACGAGCGGTTTTCGGCTCGACAAACGGACTCGACCCCGCTTTGTCGCGTTCATGTAAGTGCAGCTTGTGAACAGGGTCTCAACTCTTTGCCTGCTTTATCGCCTTCTTCTGTGTATGAGGGGACCTTCGCTTCGGAGCCCCAGTGCCACGCTTGTTCCATTCGCTAAATCATCTCCCTTTTCCCAGTTATAGGCCGCGAACCGTTCTCTCCGTAATAACGTCATTCATTCATCTGAGTGAGATTGCGGTATAGTGGCCGAATTCGAGAAGAGGTGGTTTAACACGAGTGAGGCGGAGCTGAAAGTTTACTACCGGCCAATCGTCTTCCGCCTTCGGTCGGCGTGGGCGTGCTCGGACAGAGCGCTGTTCTCACGCGCGGAATCCTTCATTGTAACTTTAAACGGGCAGGCGCTCGCTTAAAGCTTGCGAACATTGTCATTTATTGTATGGTCGATTGTGCGCCGGCAGGTCAGCCACGATTTAACGTTTCTGGTGTACATTCCCTCCCCCTTTCCCTGCCCTTTTTTTTTTTTTTCTCCCTCTACCGTGCCTGAGGTGTCAATGTATGAGACGGTTGCTTGGTTTTCCTCCTCTATCGCGCCCTCTCTTTCTCTCGTGCCTACAGGCATGGCGTGCCTCGTGTCATTCTAGTCGTGACTGAACCCCCCCCCCTTGTCCCGAACGCGGAAAGTGCGTAGCTCGTAATGCCAGATAAGTTCCGGCGCCTCGAGGCAACGCTTCGGAAACGGCGTCGGAGGGGGCGTTCGCACGCTGAAGTTTTGATTCGAAATGGGTCACCGGCGAAATGCATGACGTGTGCAAACGGTGAGAACAATTCTCGCTCGTTAGTACGAAATTTGTTAAGCTTAACTTAACATTCGGGAAGTTAAGCTTTGTTAGTAAAATAAAAAGTAAACGGGTCTGCGAACAGCAAAACTACCACTCTTATTATGCCGTATCAGAGAAGAAACGTCATGGTGGCGCTGCCTTGACGTTCTCGCTCAACCTCGCCATGCATGACGTCATGGGTTATGACGGTGTCTACTCGAATCTAGTTAATTGTTTATCGATCTGGTTAGCGAGGCTTAACTTAGCAACAGGTGGAGCCATGAGAAAGGTCGTCACGGAGGGCTTAGCCGGATAAATTTTGACTAATATGCATCAAAATTGCAGCTCTTTATAAGCGACACGTTGTTATAAACTGACTACATTGTTACGATGGCAGTAATAAAACAAATCGCGACAGTACGTATGAAGCCCTCGAAACTCGGTATTTCGCTTAGTAGACGATGAATTCATTGCCGTTGCACGTGTTATACCCTGCGACGAAACCACAAGTGGCGTCCAAAGTCATGGCGTCGATCCTCCTAAATATTCCTCCCACTTGGCGAGTATAAACGATCGCCGTGCGTATTTTCTAATGCCGGTAAATGCCGTTTTTTTTTTTTTTTTGCACACATCGGCAGTCGCGAGAGATTTCGCGATCTCTGCGCGGCTGCCATTCTGGGCGCGTTTCACGAAACGTTGCCTGAGCTGCGGCACTTGTCGTGAGCGTTCGCATTATCGGCCTCCGTAGAGCGCTGCAGTCGCCGAGATTTCCGATCAAGCACGCACGCACGCTCTCGACGACACCTCGATCCTGCTCTATTGTTCTGTGCAGCAAAGACGCAGCTATAGATCGTCCGCAACATGGTGCGACCAAATCAGAGCACTGCGATATATGAGCCGCGCCAATATAGCGCATTCCATTTCGTAGCGCGGCATGTTGCTATAGCGCTTATACGCCGATTCGCTGAAAGGTACTTCTGCTCTTCGTCTGTCCCCAGGTGGTGCTTCAGGGCGACGCGCCTTGATAGGACCAAGATTGGTAGAGATTGATAAGGCCGGATCCGTTACAGTATAGTCACTGTATAAGATATAGATATAGAGGTTTTTAAGGAAGAGAAAAAAAAACGATTTAGGAGACCTAGGCAATATGCTGAACTTCTAAGCACGTATAAATTACCTGATTCGCTCAAGCAAGCTAGGTGACTCTGTTTCACCGTCCCATTTCGAACGGGATGCCAATAAAGGATCATAATCGTTCTTATATATTCTTTTTATTGGTGCATTATCGCCATTTGTTAGAGTGCAGTGCGCTGGAAAGGATGCGATGCCTTGTACTGTTGCAATAGTGCAATACGGCGCTGTAGGGATTTTTGTCGACTTCTATGGCGTCGCGTTAAAGTAGACAGAACACATAATCGATTCCAGTGAAGGAGGTCGTGGTTGTTTAAGTTTCTGTAAAACTGTCGCTATCTAGTCCCGGACTCTCGCCATACTGAAGAAGAAAGATCCAGAGTCACTGTGCATCCCAATACAAATTGTAGTTCGTCTTAGTGGTTTTCGTTCACTTTTATGCGGCGAAGGATCTAATCCACCGATCAAAAGTGTGCTCACTGCTCCGCCATCATTTCGCCACCCTATAGCGATAACGTAGGAGAGGTAAGACCGCACAGAAGAAAGTGACGATGGTTCGGCAGTACCACAGTTGACACCATGACGGCAGCGTTAATCATTCAGCGGAGCCGGCAGACCACGGCTTGCGAACAAATTTTCGTGCCGTTTGCACCTTTCAATCCACCGACGAGTGCTGTACGTACTGCTCCGTGCCATACTTGCTATACATACTATACTAAATATACTTCTAGTGGCATACGTACTGCTCCATACTATACAGGCTATGCATATATACTAACTATACCAATAGCGCTATACGTATACTTCTCCATAACATACTTGTTATACATACTATACTAATTATACCTATAGCGCGATACGTACTGCCCCATACTATATATACAGGCTATACATATGTACTAACTATGCCAATAGCACTACACGTATACTTCTCCATGGTACACTTGTTATACAAACTATATGAACTATATATGCCTATAGCGCTATACGTATACTTCTCCATTGTATATTTTGTTATACATCCAATACTACCTGTACCCGTAGCGCTTTACGTACTGCTCCGTACTATGCTTGCTATGCACTCTATACTAACTATACCTATAGCGCTATACGTACTGCGCCAATTCGCTGAACTACACATAGTCTTGATGAGCATAGCTGTCGAGTAGCATTCTCCGAACCCGTCACCTCCCCCTTCTCTTTTTGGGCTGCCCCTCTTGTGCCGAGAACACGAGGCCCGGGCATGCGTGAGGAGACATCTTTCTCCTCGGTTGACCGTCGCATCGTCAGCGAGTCGCATTCGCCGAGACAGCGAGTGTTCTCGCTTCCGCATGACTTGCCCCTTCTGCGCGGATGTATCGTATATGCCTATAGCACGGCCTGTGCTCGAATGGCGTGCGTGTCCGAAGCACGCCGGCCTCTTTTATTAGCTAACCCTTACCGCGGTTCCTTACCGCGGTTCCTTACCGCGGTTCCTTACCGCGGTGTTTCGTTACGTCATTTCTCTGCCTAACCGTACACGCTGGGTACGCGGTCATCCAGCGGCGGTGCTACGCTGCATAGCTCTGACATTCGCGATGAAAGACGAAACTGAAAGAGTAGCTTTCGGTCAGTAACCAAATTCACGGTTCACTGTGAATTTGGTTCACAGCGAATCCCGTTCGATGCATCAGCTCTAACTGGACGGTTTGTAAATTCACTCATAGGACCTCATTAATTTATAATTGTTCATAGTTGGAAACCACATTTTTCGCTTTCTTGATCCTGTCCCCCTCCCCCTACTCCGGTTGAAACACACTTGATAGCGTGACCATATACTCACTTGCGTAATCGTAATATATCCAACAAGCATTGATTGGTTGTTTGATTGGATTGGTTCATTATTGCACGAAGGACGGCCCTGTATATTCTTGGCAGGATTGTCTTCCTGCGTGTTCTTTCTTGAATTTCTGATGAGAGAAATTAGTGCAACCAAAAGACAATGCATACAGGAACGGAAGACAAAGACAAGCGCTTTTCTTCCCTTCCCGTGTGCGTTGTCCTTTCGTTGCGCTAACTTTCCTCATCGGCAATGCAAGACCAACTATCCCAACAATTAATTCTTCTTGAATTGTCCGTTGAAGTTGCGCTGCTATTTCTGTACATTCTCCATAGTACAACCACGCATTGCGGTGTTCTTTAAACTTTACTTTTGGTCCGGGCAACAAGGAGGAAGGTCTCACGCGCGTTCATGGTTTCTGGGGTCCTTCACGGTGTCTATGGTCGATTGGAAAATTTACTTTCGCGTCCCTGTAGGGCATCAATCGGCGCCAATGATTCCGATATCGCAGCGCAAATTAGACCGCTGAGCGTTCAAATCGCACATTCGGAATCACACTTGTCTAGAGTGGTCGAGTGACTGGCTTCGGATTGCGGCAGTGTCCGCATCTGCTACCTCGCGGTAGATGCTATAGGTTGCACATGTCCCATAGGCGCAATTAATGACCTAGCGTACGGCATGACCATGCGTGGTCTCGTTGCGGCGTCGGCCAGTGCTTTTCAACAGCGGAGCTGTTCAAGCCGGGCGTAATGTGTCAACCGCGAACAGAAAATGTGGGCCGGCCTATCCTGGCGGTAGTGCAGAAAGGGTCCAAGCGCAATGGCACATATCCATGTGAACTAGCGAAGCTGAGCCTGGTTAAGTCTAGCTAGCATGGTTTGGACTACTTAAGCTTAGTCAGTCATCGATATCCAATCGATAGTCAATCAATATAGGTAATCGATAATAGATGAATAATCAATAAATGCCGGAAAAGCATAACCCGTAAGGCCAGGATCAGCTAGGTGCCGATCAGCTCCGCTGTTTCTTTAGCCTTGCGCCATTAGTGCAAGCTACGCTAATTTATTGATTATTTTGATTTTATTTGTGTGTGCGTGCGTGCGTGCGTGCGTGTGTGTGTGTGTGTGTGTGTGTGTGTGTGTGTGTGTGTGTGTGTGTGTGTGTGTGTGTGTGTGTGTGTGTGTGTGTGTGTGTGTGTGTGTGTGTGTGTGTGTGTGTGTGTGTGTGTGTGAGAGAGAGAGAGATACATCGCGGCCAAATCGGTCGATTGACCGCTCCAGGCAAGTGTGATTCCGATTGTACGCGTACGACCTATACAGTGAAATGCAGGGAGAACGCCTTTCACGACAGAGTTGTTTTCTGCGCATCTCTGTCGCTCTATATTCGGCAAGACATCTTTATAGTATACGATGACACGACGATGTAGAACCATCTCCTTGAATTGCCAGATAGAGAGAACGTAGGATGAACACTTTATTGAGTTTAAGCAAACAGTTGGTGCGTGTTCCAGAACGCCCGGGTTGGGACGATTTGACGGTACAGGCGTCGTCGAGTGGTGGTCGGCGAAGCGCGGAGGAGACTCGTGTTGGAGATCTCGCGAAGGACGCATATATAGCCGCGGCGGCCTCTCCCTTCACCGCCGACCGAGCAACTCGACGGGCCATTTGGGCGGAATGATTTCGGGAACGACCCGCCCCCCACTCCCCCATCTTTCCCGTCGGTCTTCCCTCACGCGCATGAAGCAGCCTTCCTTCCTCTCTCTCTCTCTCTCTCTCTCTCTCTCTCTTTCGGTCGATGTTTGGTGGCGGCCGAGCGAGCAACTCAGCGCTAACCAGTCAAGCAAAACCCTCCTTTCGCACCGTCTTTCGTATAATGCAGTCTCTTCATCCCCGAGTTACATATGTGATGGCTGGGATACACCGCCCTTCGATGGCGTGCCTATACGTCCTTTCGCGCGCCGGCGCAGCGGAGACGTGGTTCTGTTTTTTCTTCCTCTTTCCGATGACCGCGCATGCGGTCCCGTTGGGATATCATTCTCGCGTATATAGGGATACATTCTTCGGAATGCTCGTTTGTGTGACCGGTGGATCGGAACAAATCTGCCTGGACCGCCTTTGCCGATGGTCTTTGAGTCGAGCTCCGTGGCGCCGGTGGAGTTGCAAGAAGAGCTCGGTCGTCCGTGTTATACATACAGGGGCACGTCAATCTTTTAGCTGCACGCTTCTTTGCTGACGCGAAGACCGGATGCAGCTGATACGCTGCCGCTTCAGAAGGGAAACCGCTCGTGCATTCGTGGTTTTTGACTCTGTGGCCCTATAGCTGAATCATATTTGACGTTTCGTGAAGGGCTGTGTATACTGGGTTGCGTACCTGTATACGCATGAGCTACACTTATCCTCGCGTTGCGACTTACGAAGGCGCTTCTACGAGTACGACTCGTCTCGGCCTCCTCGCAACGCGTTTGCGAGCCTGCCGTGCTTTCTGTTTACACGATGATCGAATGATGGTAGCATCACTCGCGGATTCGGGAGAACAAAGTGATAGTTCTTAATGCTCCGGGGAAGTCGGCGGTGCTCCTCAGCGCCGAGTCGCTGACTGTTGGTCGTGTTATGTAATCAGCTTTTCGGGGCGGGCTTGTTACTTTCAGTGAGCACGTGGAGTGTTTACCGTCGCATTTCTTTTAAAAATTATCTTGTGAAATAGCTGTTGTACATTTCACAGCGTGTACAAAAATCGTCTTATTGGGAAAAAAATTATTTCATTAGAACTGATAGACCAGACTTCGACGAAGACTCGTCTGTTTAGTTAAAACTACGTATAAGAAAAAAAAATACAGACAATGAAGCCAGAGAAGGCATAGGTGAAGTTAAATATAATGTTTCTCATTGAAACGTAGAAATAATAAGGTAATAGTAAATGTAAGGGGACGAAAAGATTACTTGCAGCAGGATGGAGTCGAACCCAAGTTTTCGATATATATATATATATATATATATATATATATATATATATATATATATATATATACTATAAATGCTGGGGTTTTACGTGCCAAAACCGCGATATGATTATGAAGCACGCCTAGTGAGGGTCTCCGGATTAATTTCGACCACCTGGAGTTCGTGCACTTGATGCACGGTACGCAGGCAGACTTTACATTTCGCCCCCATCAATCGAAATGCGGTCGCCGAAGCCGGGATTTCATCCCGTGCCCTCGAACTAATCCACATCTTCTGTATTGGGCGTTCGGTGCTTTGCACTTTCGCTACATCGGCCGTCATCCTCCCTTGTACTTACTTCTATATGTGTGCATGTGTGGAGGATTAACCCGGGAGTGTTAGCCACGGTCGCTCACGGTCAAGGCGGAGGACTAGCATCTTGGAAACGTCAATCAGTTTTTCACTTGGTCTGAGTCCTAAGCCCTTTATTTTTTCTGGAACAAATATAGAGCGAAAGAATGGTCAAACTTTTTTTTTCTCCGCAGCAGTGATCAAATAAGAAGATCTCGAGGAGCACGTCTGCCGTGTCACTGAGTATAACTCTCGTAGATCGTTATTCAGCGCTATATCGCATGGCCTTCTGTCCTTCTATATGTATCAATCTGCTGGTCCCGATGCGGAAAAAAAAAAGAGAGAAAAAGTCAGCTGCTCTAAGAAGCCGCACTTCCGCCTTCTCCTTTTTCGAGGCTTTGCTTAGGTCGAGAGATCGTCAATGCTCTCTTTCGATCGCTTTCTTTATGCTCTTTTCTCTGTTGTTTATCTTTCGGGGATCGGTGTCGCGATTTCTGAATAGACTCGAAAGCGAGCAAGGAACGCATGGTTCAGTAGCCTAATGCACCGCCTCCGTTAGCATTACCAGGAACGTTCTCTTCTAAAAGCCATCCGCGCGGAGGCTCAGCTGTCTCTTCAAAAAGTTGACGAAAAGACGTCGAAACTCGGCGGATCCCAGTGCGTTACAGGCTCCTAAAAGCACTCGCAGCTCGCGTCGACGCGTCAAAGGATCAACGGCGTAACCATTCAGCAAAGAATACACAGGGGATTTGGATTAGAAAAGGAAGATCGCGCTAAGCAACAAGCAAGAACGTCGTAATAGTGATAATAAAAACAAACGATTCGCCTCCGAACGCGAAATTCAAGGGAGAAAATAAAAGCGAAAACGTGCGCCGCCAAGTATGTGAGCCAGAGGCAACGCGGAATGTTGTCTCCTTTATTTGAGTATTATTATTTGTATAGTTCCCCTTTTCACACCTTTCCCGCCGACCGCCTATAGCGCTCTCGCTCTCTCGAGTGGCAGCTGTTACGTGTTTATCGAATAAATAAAAAAAAATCAATAAGCGCAGTCTGTGACTGACTTTGAAAGCCGCGCGTGCCTCGAGCGACCCTCCGGGAACCGCTTGGCGGTCGAAAGCCTTTGAAGAGAGAAACTTGAGAAACGTGCTGACGCCGCCTTCATGGGTGACGCTGACGATGCGCTTACAATTCCGACGTCTTTCCCGGTCGACCTTTATGAACGGAGACCTTCTTCTGCAGGCATTTCTTCTTCTTCTGCAACGGCCTTCTTCTTCTTCTCGACCCTTACCGAAGAAAGGAAACCCCTTTCCATTCAGCCCGCGCATCCTTTACCGTATATAAAAGCTTTGCCGATTTCTCACTGTTGTATTTGGTTCTTTTGATCGGGCCCGTTGGAATTGGAGCCGTACGCGGTGCGCGCGCCGCGCTGTCTCATCGTTTCGCAGCTCACAGTCCTTTCTTTGCGTAGTTAAAGTGTGAGCACGTTCTTAACCCCCTCCCTCCCTCCCTCCCTCCCTCCCTCTCGTCTCTCTCCTTTCTCCGTTTTCAACGTTACAACAGGTGCGGGCTTGTAGTAACTGCTGATGCATGCGCTATTGGTGGCGGTGGTGCTGCCGCTCGTTAAGTGGGACGCGCGACCGACGACTTCTCGAGCTCCTCTCTCTCTCTCTGGGAAGTGGCGCAGCTGAACGAATTGTGCGGAGTCGGCGCCGTCTTCGTCGTTGTTCGTCGAAAAGCGGGCAGCGCTGTGTTTCATCTGCACGCATTGTTGCGAGGCCGGTCGCGCTGAGATGAACAAGCTATAAAATAGATTTTTATTTATGGACCGTGAAACGATAGAAAATCACTTTCCGGAGTCAGCTATACACCATTTCTACGAGCTTACGCCTCGGTGTTTGCATAGAAAAATATAACGGCCTAACGGCTCTAACTCGACGTGTGCGGTATGACAGTAAAGATGTATACACCCTCCCTCGAAAGTTTTCGGAACGCGAGATGCGAATAAAATTTAAATTTCATCTTAGCCTAGGCACAGGTCCTTCAACCGAAAGGTAGAGTTGATATTTATCCGTACAATCATCACATTACTGACATACATTTCGCACTCTGCGGTGAAATCGCGAGAAAATTTAACTTATTCTCATTTTCCGTGTTCGGAATTATTCTGATTGTGGCTGTACGTGCTATGTGTGTCGTGGTTGTAGCCGGTGATCAGCGACAAGGTGCTTCCACTGTGCGCGCGTGTGTTCCTGATACATACTGATGCAGCGAGGCGACGATAGCGTACGTTATCTGACCCACATACACGGTCAAATAATTTCTTCGGCTACAGGAAAAGTAATCGCGTCAGATCGATATTTGTTTTTTGCAGTTTTACCTAAACAATGACAACGAAAGGCAAGCTCTCATGCATTGTAATTGCCGATACCTGTTGACATTGTTGGCATCCGTTTGACACTAACCTAGTGCTCCTTGTACATTGTATTCGATAAACAGACAGACAAATGTGTGCGTAGACATCGCCTCAGCCGCTGTGTTTGACCTTCCGTGTACACGTCTTCAACGTTTACCTTGCGCGATGCCGACCATCGTGAATCTATAGTTATTCGAAAAGCGCTGCCCTAACAGCAGCAACGGTGGGACCAAAGACGGGCGCGCGACGCTGACGCACATTTCCACGCTCGCGCATGGACACTTTTCTTTTTTTTTTTTTTTTGCGCTGACACTCGTATCGTACAGCTGCGCTCACTGGACGTCTTCTCACACCACGGCGCGCTGTGATTTCATTTGTCGCACCGCTATCGGGCGCGTACCTGCGACTTCCTATATATAGCAGGCTTACCCATTGACGCTGCAGCAGCTATGCGTGGTCGATATATTTCCTCCTTTCTTTGGGAACCTCATCCGCTTTCTTCTCCACTGATTTCGTGCATCCTTTATGACATTTGTCACGCATCCAGGAGCTACAGGTTATCGGATTACCTTGGGCGACGGAACGCGATGAAAGCGAACCCAGCACGTCGGAATAGCCTGGGATTGTGTCCGCTGCAGGGACATATGCGCTACACCGTAGTATAGATAGTCAGAGGATTACTCTTTCCACGCAAAGTAGTAAGTGAAACACTGATTTTCTTGTTGTGCTGTTGAGCGAAATAAGAGCGGAATTAAGCGATGTGGGGCCGGACAAGATGCTCTGTCATTGCCCCCCCCCCCCCCCCCCCCCCCAAAAAAAAAAAAATTGACCTGAGTTGCTTCCCTCGTAGCTCGACCTTGGCTTGACTCCTGAGTTTTGCCTCCCGCGGTCGCCAGCATGCTGAAAGTGAGCGTCGCCTATAGCAACTCATGTTCCGGCCTGCCGTACCTATTTCGCGGTGGACAGCCCCAACATAGTCGGAGGCAGTGCGAAGGGAAAACGCGGGGGGTCAACGAGCTGTAGAGAACGTCCGTGGTGCACTTGAAAGACGGAGTACTATACGTAGGCGAGCATATGACTCGCTGTCACCTTGCTTGCACTGTGAAATAATTTACAGCCTTAAAAGTGAATAAGGGTGTAAATCATTTTACAGTGTGTGCGTATGGCATGGTTTCCCGTACGGACTCCGCGCGCGCAGGGACCAGCCCGGTCGTGGTGTAAGAAGTCTAGCGTAGTCTTTACTGTTGGACTTCATAACCGCTGGTCAAGGTCGAGGACTGTTCGTGCGAGTTTTTGAGTAATCTGATTCACCGACGTATAAAAATAGTCACTGGGGCGGGAGACGACTAACACTGTTCGCTGAAATCGTACTCGTGAATGCATCAGCATTTGTCTTTATAATGGCTCTACATACCCGTGTGTCCTTTATGCGTATATCTCGATGTTACATGCGCAATTTAGAACTTTCGTACATGCCACTCAGCGTGTTTTCCGAAAATCTCTCTCCAGTGTCTCCATTCTCAAATTATCCTCTTCACTTTAGACGGCGCAGATAAAATCTACTTCCGCGTAGGCTCTCCTTTAGATTTTTCCTATATCTTCGGTCATTCTTCTTCTTATCTGACCTCCTTTTTTCCATATTTTCCGAGAACGTACATGAACACCTAATAGATTTGGGTAGATCGATATCGGCCCTTTGAATTGGGCCGTCGCGTCGACTTGCCGCAAAGCGACAACGATGTAACATTCTCGAAGGTTCCACCCTCATCTAAGGTTTAAAAAAAATCCTTCCTAAAACTTCTTTTTTTTTTCTACCTCGCACCACTCTAAATGAGAGCCGTCACTCCCGAAAACCTCTTTTTTCTTCCGCCGCGCCCCACTCGAGAAGAGAACCGCAAAAAAAATCTGCTCGATCTGTATACAGTCGAAAGGTAGCCCTCCTATAGGAGGTTTACGTACACAGCCAAAATGAGCGAGCGAAGAGAGAGAGAGACGCACCGAGATTAATTCATTCGGATGGGAGTCCGTGCGCCACCGATCTGACCGCGTCGATCGCCTCGCGCTGACACGCCACCGGTCGTTGGTTCCACGCGCGCATCGGCTTTTATCGGCCATCGAAAGGGCCGCAGTTTCACTATACACGACGAGAGCTGGCCATCTATATCGGCCCGACGCGGCCAGGCGTTGTATATAGGAAGGGCGCGCATCCTTTGTCGGGGATGTGCGAGCCAGATAGCGGTGCATCGGCAATCAGAGTGAGGAGCCCCGGGGAACCGTTCTCCGCGCGAGGACCGTACACAATCAATCGCGGCGAGCTATAGCTGACTTGCCGCGAAACACGCTCGTTCGCGCACTCCGCGCGTTTGGCCGCGCATTATTATTTATTTTTTTCGACGCACCATCGATGCGAGTATATATAGTATGTTCTACGCAAAGAGAGTGGGCGAGATTGAGAAAGCGGACGAACTTGGGTGCACCGTATAAACGTATCGCGCGCGCACGCAGAGGAGCCGTATTGACGATTCGACCCGGCCCAATTAAAAGGCGCTGGATCATGCGCGGGACGAGTGGGCGGCGGTGGATCGACGTCCGCGCTTATCTCTAATTGAGGCTAATTAAGCCTCGCGGAGAGAAGCGGCACGGACAGACTATATCTGGGGCTCTCGCTGCCTGCCTGGCGGGACGCGGTTGCACGGGGCGCGCGCGCACACACAGTCTTCTCCGCAGACCCGTCATGGTGGTGGTGTGTGTGCGTGATCATGTGATGAGCGCTTCGCCACAAGCCATCCCCGCGTCTCCCGAATATTGATCTCTCCTTTTGCGCGCACAGGCTTAAACAAATCACTCGCAAACTTTTTTTTTTTTTTGCTCTTGTTGTACTTGCGCGTGTGTATATGTGCACTTTTGCGTGTGTTTGCGTTCGTGCGCGTCTAGCTCACCGTGGCGATCGAGTTTGTGAAAGCCTCTAGCTCTTTCTGTGTGTGGGCGCGGCCACGTATCGAGAGGTGCGTGCTTTCGATCGAGAGCGTCGAACATTTAGCGTCGGTCGGCTTTCCCGCCGTAATCGCTCTCTGGCCGATTGGGTTCGTTGCGGTATTTGTATGCGCGCGGAGGCGCGGCGCCACGCTATGTGTTTGCCGTTCGACGGCTATCGAA